>NW_022883409.1:0-35342 GCF_011952255.1 Bombus vosnesenskii | reverse complement strand
TTTCGTGTGTAAATCGATAAATACATTTGAACAAACGTTCGAGATGCGATACATAAAAACTACCATCTTTTCACCCGCGATCTAACGGACATATGCTGTGGTAAAAGACCTGTGGCAGCACTCGACAACAAATACCGCCACTCGGCACTAACTTCAACCGGATGACGGTGGCGCAGTGGTTGGCGCCTTAGGTTACGAACGTTCGGGACCCGGGTTCGAATCCCGGCGCCCGTAATCCTATTTTTCTTCCACGCATCTAAATTAGAAGAAAAATAGCAGTACCCCAGCAGCGACATCTACAACCAGCATCTCCAATCGTCACGGACATCACATACACCTCAGACCTTATTCGAACTTGCACGACTGTGCGACAAAACGACTGGAACAAAAACCTAAATCTAATATGTATAAGATATAATACTTCAGTACACGAAACAACGAGACCATACCTCGTTTGAACGAACATTTGGGCGACAAGCTAACATGCTAATCTCAATATCAACTACAGCCCAGCCTAATTAAAGAACAATTGTTTAACCTCTGCAAAAATAACAAAGACAAGACAAAAAACAAGACAAAAAACAAGACAAATAACCGAATGGAACAAAAGGCGATATCAGAGCGATCAGACACGAAAAGTTATTGAAACATAACGAGTATATAGTTCACTGACGAGACCACGAATGGCTGGGACCAGCAGAAATTCTTTTATCCAATCGACCCACCTATTTTATTGAATATTAAACGCAAATAATCCATGGCAACAGATTACAACTTTACTATCCAGAAAGAAGGCCGTAATATTAACAACTTCGACCCTTGAATACATCTGTGGCAGTCTAGTAGACAGTCACTCTCCAAAACACAACTGACAACGAAGATAAATGGACCATTCAACCTAGACGAACCACTAGAGTCACACGCTTCAACAGAGCAAAACAAAGCTAAGAAGGGAGGAATGTCACAGAGCCATCAATTAGCAATAGAAAAACTAAAGAAGCCTAACCTCGTCTAACCGTCTTCGACGTGACTTCAGCAGCAAATTGCCCTGGCGCGTAGTGGGTTAATATTGTAAAACACAGGACGTTTCACAAGAGGGAATTTTTTCGTTTCTGTATTAGAATTTTCTAATTCTTCTACTGTTTTATCATTCTTGCATTAATAAAAATTGACAATCTGATTAATGAGATGATATATGAATTTCCATAAAGTTAAATGAACAAAAAAAAAAATAACAATGAATGTGCAATTTTAAATCAAATTTTGAAACCGGTCATTTGACCGGGCCTGGTAAGGTTAGGGTTAACATCCTAAAAAATCAAGGTCAAACGTAAGAATGCATGTTGTTAGTAGACTGCAGTTCTCAAACATATTTAATAACTGCACAAAAAATTAGGTTTAAAAGCACAAAAGCTATCTATACTCGTTATCGTTACCAAAGAAATGGCATTCGAACCAAACCATCTGGCAATAACCAAAATAATCTCACGTTATAATTGTTACACAGTTTAACATTTTTAATCATCAATGATGTCTGAAACGGTTTAGCAACATAACGGTTTAGCAGTCGATATCTACCTTGCAGACGCGACAGTTCAGAAAATATCTGAAATGGATAATCTTGTCGGTGCCTTAGGACCTCCTTACAAATGGAAAAATCACGCTAGCAGGTGACACAGACTCAACGTATTTTGCATGTAATTATATACGATCGAGTTTTGTACGCGATAATTTATCGCCGTGGAGTCTCGATTTTCGACCAATTACGGAGAAAATACTGTACATCGTTCTTTGCGATCATTAAGTTACTATAACTAGCAGCACTTCATAATGAACACTCAATACATTGATGAAAAACTCTACCGTGAGTCGAAATAATGAATTATTATCGTTAAGTCCTTTCATTAACAAAGATGGCATAATAATGGTTGAAGATGATTAATGTACGCGAAGCTGCCATCTCACACAGCTAATTATTCAAAAGCAACACAAATCATAGAAACCATTGGGATGTTTACTGTCGCGTGCCGCTGCAAATATTTCTTTTAAGGAGAGCTATAGAATTACTCCATACCTCTGTTAGGTAAAAACGTTCGTCTCCTGACCGCGGCTACGTTAGGCGACTGATTGTCGCCTCGAGCTCAAGCTCATTATCATAAATCTCGCTCAAATACAATCGATTTGAATGGCGACAATTGTTTAATTACACCTGAGGTAGAATCTAAATTACGGTGTTAATGGATTTTCCCGAAGTTCCAGAGGGAAGGCTCCGGTGTCCTTTCATCTCCGACATATATTATCTGAATATGTAGCATATATAATATATGTCGGAGATGAAAGGACATCGGGGCCTTTCTTTTGAAATGTTTGGGAAGGTCCCCAATATTTTAGTTCAAGCTTTTATTATAGCTACACTTCAATAATAAAACTGAAAAATAGTTGTAATGTTATGGAGGCCCGAGGTTTGTGGGCTTGGGCTCGAAGTGACAACGGATCACTGGACGTAGCCACGATTACGGGAGAGACGTGTACCTAACAGAGGTATGGAATAACAAAGATTGACCCGAGAGGTACGGAGAGGAGTATATAAGGGCAGTTCCATTTGGATTGAGATTCAGTCAGATAAGTTCTACTTGTACCGTGGACAAGTACGTTGAGACATACTCGAATCGTGGATCAGTAAGTTAAGTTCGACTTAGACTGTGGCAGAAATCGCATACGTCATCCCGTTGACCGTGGATTCGTTATCGAACCTAAATTCATTGATTATCTAATCGCCGCTATTACTTGTTAAACTCTGTAATAATTACATTAGCATCAGTAAGATATCATTTATCATACATAACAACGATGGCCAATTCACGTGGTGATTCATTATACGCCCCTTACACCAATGATAAATCGACATATATATATATGTCGGAGATGAAAGGAAAACCGGAGCCTTCCCTTTGCAATTTTGAGAAAGTCTTCTAATGCTTTAGCCTAGATTTTACCATAGCTGTAATTAAGCAATTGTTATTTGTAATTGTTTCATATTTGTGATAAATATTTATTTTATTTAACCCTGCTGCGGTCTCCGGGTCTCTTTGTTCTTACTGCTCTCCCTTCTTTCTCTAAGAACTTCTGTATTCTTTAAGTGTGTAGAGCAAAATGTTATCCGACTGTTGAAACCGACATATTTGAGAAAAAGACGTGCGATCATGGAAAATTTAAGGAACGAACAGATACAAAATTATATTATATGACGGTAATATGACCCGCGTAGGAAAGCTACAAAAGAAATAGCAGAGAGTGTTATAAATACATTGGAACATTTCAAAGAGGAAATAAGAGTTGTGTATATCCTCGTTTCTGACATACCATGGGGCGTTAGCTATTGTTCTGAATCTTCTAGAAGCAACTCTGGTTTATTTACATGACTCATTGCTCTTGTCCCCCATAGTGGTATTCCAAATTGGTGTTATTATCGTTTAGTAACCTTTTAGTTTATTTTCCACGCTGACTTTAGATTTTAGACTAGTTAGCCAGTACATCTGTCTTTTATCCGTATTTTGTCTATAATTGATTTAGTATGTTGCTTTCATGTAAATTATGAATCTAAGTGGAGTCTTAGTATTTAACTTGCTTTGTTTGTGTTATGTGCATGCCATTTATTTGGATATTAGGTGGTTTCCGCTTTCGTATTGTAAATGTAACGTGGTTAAATCGACTGAGGTTTGCTTTTATCTTGCAGTCATTTTTCTATTTTTCTGATACGTTCTGGTAGTAATATGACTGCTGTTTTTGGATTAGAGTGCTTGTGTTACGTCGAAGGCACGGGGAGTAGTGAAATTAAGAAATCACTGATCGTTTCCGTCGTCGTTCGAGTGATTTCGCTTAGGTTCAAACGTTTCACGAGCAAGGTAAGAAAAATTCAGACGTTTATTATGTGAATTCAACAGAGTGACGGTTAAGAATGTTTGGACAGTGCGTGATATAACGACTCTCGGTTGACGACTCTTGACTCTTCGGTGGCTAACTGAGGATCAACTGAGGTCTGCGGTGGCGAAATATATTGATGGCCGTCAGCCCTGAGGTGATTTTGGTGTAGGACGTGTAAGGTATCAAAGAAATACTCGGTGGTGTTTAACAGTATATTTATTAATAATTCTCGCTTTCGACTCTTTACGTACCATTCACGATTTCGACTCTACGTACAACTCCTGATTCCAACTGACGATTCTCTCCCCTCGGTTACAACTCAACTGTTTTGTTGATCCGATTCGTGTCTTTTGTCATCCGTCAATATCCCTCCTATGCACGTGTTCGTTACGCGTCCGCAATCGTTGCCACCTACGCCTTCTTCCAAATATTCGGCGGAAGGACCTTACTGATATCGATGGCTTATTAGGTCTGTCGGCACTTGCTCTTCGGTGATACCGTTGGAAAGTTTTGTTGTCGAGTGCCGCTACAGGCCTATTCAAGTTTTCCGACCCTTTCTGCTTGTAGGCAGTTGCGCTTTATCCACGTTACTATAATAGAGAACAAAGAAGCCGTTCTACAGTGTCACCTGACTAGTACAGTCGTGTCGTCCGTGAATGTTAGTATTTTGCTGCTGGTAGTTATACGCAATCCAGTGAAACTAAATTGTTTTAAGATTGAAGTAGTCGAGAAAATTAGAGTATTACGATCGTGCAAGACGAAAGGGCCTGATTTCCTATACAAAAATAAATCGAGTACGAAGTGACAAGTTTTGACACACGACTTGGTTTTCTAGAAAATCAATTATGAAGTTTCGTCCTCTTTACTCGCTACTTGTTAAGTATACGCGTACCTATGTGACGGAACTTTACAATCCATTGTTTGGGAAACGAAGGCAGGAGAAATTTTATATATCTGAATGCACGTTTAAGAATACCATTTATCCTCATACATAAATGTATGTTTTCTTAAATATTTCATTTATTTGATAACATGAAATAACAAAACTGATTACTTCAGGCAACGTTCATACCGCGTTGAAAGTACTCGTTCTCATGAAGCGTCCTGTTTTGCGACCAAAGCGTCCTGTTTTACGACCAAGTTTTCAGGACAGAAAAAATCAAATAAAAACAAAATCACATGAAAGCTCCGCTCCCCAGCGGCTTAAACCCAAAAATTCTATTAAACAGCGAATAGGTTGGCCTGTGTGGGCACGGTGGACAGAGAAGGGTATAGTTCGCTCTGGCGCGCGGTTGGCTAAGTGTTAATAAGCTATGGTCGTATACATCAAGAAAATATCTTTTTAGCATTAAGCGATTATCACCATAGGTTATATCATACTCGCATATACGCTTACTTATATATTGCTTTGTTTATATTTTCCGATAATGTTATATGTATTTAATATTCGGAATTGGAGAATGTACAAGTATTATACATACGTATGTCGTTTGAAAGAATGCAAAAATACATGTGCTGAAAATTGTGATACAAACCGAAGGGTGATGATTCCCTGCGCGTGGCGAAAATGAAGTCGAAAATGTAAAATGACATTTTTCGCTTTGTTTTCGCGAAAATCAATTATGAAATTGCCCCTACTTAACTTCACAGTCCATTTTCTTGAAAACGAAGTCGGGCAAGGTTTTACATATCTTTTTTATCCTCCTACATAATTGTACGTCGTAAATATTTTTTATTCAATAATATTAAATAAGAAAATTGATTACTTCAGGTAACGCTCATACCGAGCTGAATGCATTGTTTCTCGTCAGAATGCTGTGAACCCCCTAGCAGGTCGGACTTCACTGGCCAAAATACCAGGCGTTAAACTCGTTAATGAGTTTGCCAATTTATACTGTGATATTCAATAACGAAAAGTGATAAATAATACTCACTATAAAAAAAAACAAGAAAAGAGAAGGGAAGAAAAGAAAAAGAATGAATAGAACAACCAAAAGAAAAATACTACAGCAAAAATGGATCAAGAACTTCCTTAGCAACACAAGCTTTGGCTCCCAAAGGAAGCGGACACTGAACCGTCTGCCAAACCTGGTGAACAGGAATAAAAGGGCAGAAAGTAGCCAGGAAAGTGTAATCAAAGAGGAAAGCAGAACAGGAGACGCGGACCACGAAACAAACGAAATCATAAATTCAGCAGATAGTTTCCCATTATCTGCAATACGAACGGAAAATAGGTTCAGCGTATTGCAATCACAAGAGTCCAGCCAGAAAAAGAACGAAAACGTACCGAAGAAAGTAAGTAGACATACGGCCTCTCAGGACGGGAAATTACAAGCTGAAAGAGAATAAAGAATGGATGAAGAGGTATACCATCATCCACGAAACCCTCAACGTCCCAGACACAGCCCAGCGAAATGGACAACGCAGGGGGTCCATCGCCAGCGACAACGCTACCGAGAAGCCAGACACAACCTGGACAGGTCACTAACCTTTCCAAGGAAGAACGCTGACACCACAGCACCCACAAATAGAGACAAATCGCCTCCAATATACATCACCCACCAAGACCCGAAGGAGACAGTAAAACTCATTGAAGAGACTCTAAATACAAAAGTCATTCCACATTACACGCAGATAAACACGTGCTATTCCTACGAAGTGTACCAGACTTTAACAAAGCGAAAAAAATTCTAATTGCGGTTAAGACAACGTTTACGCATATACATCCAAATCAGAGAAGTGCCACACGGTCTTACTAAAGGGTCTAAACAATAGCTTCTCCGAGACAGAGATATTCGCAGAGTTGCAACTATAGATGTGCGACGTCCAATTGACAAAAGTTTGGCGCTTCTCAACAAAAAGATCAATAGAGAACAATGTATTGCTTCCAGTTTGCATAATCCAAGTATTCCCACAAAGCAATATGAATAGCCTACTAAAAATGAACCGTCTAAATTACTTTAGGGTAAATTGGGAAAGAATCAGAAAAATGACATAACGCAATGTCACAAATGTAAACTTCAGGGAGTCGCACGGAGCAAGCGAGTGCAAATCAAAAAAGAAGACGCGGTAAACAAAGACTAAGTGCAGTGCGTGAACTGTAAAAACTACGGATATCCTGCTTTGTATAAAGGATGCTCAAAACTCGTGGAACTTTGCAAAAAACTTTGGGAAAATATCAACAAATGCAAAGCATCAATAACAAACGTGTTGCGCAAATAAGCCGCAATTTCATGCCGTAGTTCTCAGACATCCTAAGACAAGGAATAAGCCGAAACCAAGTCTCTGAAAACCAACCACATCAAACAAATTTATTACCGCGCGCAATTCAAAATCTAAACCCAATTAAAACCATACCACAACTGAACGTAATAAACTTATCGAACCTTCAAAGAAAGCATATTCAAAGCCTTAAATGAACAAAAAATACAATTAAACGAACTAAAACAATCATTAAAAACGCACGAAGGAAGGATTGAGTCTTAACCAAAAGGAGGCTCATTACCTAGTCATATGCCTTGGAGACACACAATTACAATTCCTTAATTTACGGGTAACTAACACGCTCAAAACCATAGACTACGATTGCGACCATAACGCTCTCGTATTCCAGATAAACAAAAATACATCTGACTTCCTAACGCTAGAAACACGGAGTGGCGGACTCAGGTACAAGTACAAAGACAAGAAAGTAGGAAATATTACAAAATCAGCTCGAAAAGAACTGCGACTTAAATATCCACAACAACGTCAACCTAACAAAGAGGCAAATCGACTCGTTTATAGACGAAATAGAAAAACATGTACAAACCGCCCTTCAAGAATCCGCACTAGAAATAAAACAAAAGTCGATTTTCGAGCTCTATATCAATAATAAAAAAAAAATTAGGAGGCAAAAGCTTCATACTATGCAAAATAAACAATGTAAAATAAAACTATTCCTACGATAAAAGAGAAGTACCTTTTGCACAAAATAAAGTTGTGCTTAAAACAAGAATTCGCAAACTCTATAAATCAACACTGGGCAAACAAAATAAAAAATATCTCTGAAAAGGACTCCGCTAGCATGACTACAGAGAAATCAAATTTTTACATCAAATGAACCAAACTCTATTCTATCTCTCAAAACGCCTTCAGACGAGAACGCGCGGTATGAGCGTTGGCTAAAATAGTTTGGTTCTCTTATTTGTCTCTGATGTTCCAGCGTTCCAAGCGTTCACCCATCTAAGTAGTACAATGCGCGCTCGGCGTTGCTTAACTTTCGTAATCGGATTTAAACGAGTGTGTTACGTCGAAGGCACGGGGAGTAGTGAAACTAAGAAAACATTGATCGTTTCCTCGCGGCGTTCGAATGATTTTGCGTAGGTTTAAACTTTTCACGAGCAAGGTTCAGACCAAGCAAGTATCTTTTATTTCAAGTGTTCCGTAAATTTATTGTCTACTACGTGAAAATACCGGACAGTTGGTTTTTCTCACGTTTGGTGTCTCAGGCGCGGCTAGAACCCTTCCTTACCCACCAACCTTTTTCTTATCCAATCAGGAGCAACGATTCGATGGTCCCGTGCGCTAGATACTCCCATCACTAGTTTTCCTTCACCACCGCATCGTGACCGAACTTCACTGGTCTTACATTTTTAGATCAGTCAACATCTCTAGACTGATTTTCCATCCTTAATTCAGTCAATCTCTTGATCGGGTTTCTACACTTAGTTCAATCATCTAGTTAACTTATATTGCGTACTCTGCTCATTCTCAATCTTAACTCATTGTTTATGTCTTAGTTCAATCACCTAGTTAACTTATACCTATACGCACCGAGCGTAACTATCTTGTCTATAAAGTTGTTGGAATAAAGTGTGTATTGTAATCTGTTACCTCAGTGTTATCATCAATTCAACCACCCCTTTATTATCCTAAACGAAATAGGAGATCGATTATTTCACGCCGTCGATTGCCTAATCCTAACGGGAATCTACGGCTCCCGTTGGCGTGCTTCCTCGCGATCATGTCTCTCTGGGAACGGTCTAACAACGTTGTTGTTTCGATGGCATGCAGGATGTTCCTTAGGGCTCTATCCCCCTGGTTTTTGTAATGCTAATTTAATACCCCCCTTTTTAGCTACGCTTTGCTTCGTAAAAGCGTGTGGCTCCAGTAGATCGTCTAGGTCGAATGATCCATTTATCTTCGTTTTCGGTGGTGTTTTGGAGAGTGACTGTCTACTAGATTGCCATTGATGTACTCAAGGGTTAGAATTGTTAATGTTATAATGTTAATGTCCATTGTCACGTCCCGCGCTGCGCACGCGCCGTAACGTAGGCTAAAACTACCAATAGCGCGAGTGAGCGTTCCAATTTGAAATTTAAATAAATTTTAACAATTTGTATATAAACCAAATCCGAACCTCACAACCCCCACGGAATAACCCGTCACATGGCAACCCCTCCACGGTAGACCTAAATATAAATAAGCGTAGCGGCATAGAAGAAGCGGTAATAATTCCTTAGTTTTAGAGTAGTTAATTCCTCAGTTTTGGGTGATTAGTTTTCTCAGTTCTTGGTGATTAACTCCTTGGTTCTTGGCGATCAGTTCCCATTTCCTGGCAAGTAATTTCTTGTTCATAGCGATTAATTCTTAATTCCTCTAGCTCTTAATTTCTCAATTCCTTTGTTTTTAATTCTTCAGTTTCTTAGTTTTCAGCTCTTAATTCCTTTAGCTCTTAGTTTTGCTCTCAGCTTTTAGGTTCTTTAGTCCTTTAGTTCTTTAGCTTTTAGTTCTTTGTTTTATTAGTTTCCAATTCTTGTTAGTCTTGTTAATCGACGTGTTTGTATTTGTCAATTTGTAAACTATTGAAAATCTATCGAAATTAAAATCTTGTAATCAATAAGAGCGAAACGTATTGCGAACGATTGTAACTCCGAGCATTCGAAATTTCAACGACTATTCTAACAATATCCAATTAGAATACGAATAAACATTTTTTTGTGAAGAATATTTGTCTAATAATATAGCAGGATTAAGCGAACATTTATTTTCACCGACTTTAATCCTCTCCCGTGCCAGTATTCCTGCGCATAGCAGGTTAGCCGAAATGTGGAGTTTAATTTCAAATCGCATTAAATAACAGACAATACTACAACTTCAAATTCAATCTAAACTCAAAAATTAACGGCAACGCAACCAAAACGAGCCAGACAAAACGTAACACCATACATATTAGTTTTAGGTTTTCGTCCCAGTTGCTTTGCCGGTCGGTCGTGTAAGTTCGAATAAGGTCTTTTATTACAGCATGTGTTCGTTCGAGGGATCCGTTAGATCGCGGGTGGAAAGAAGTAGCTTTTATGTCTCAGATCTAGATCGATTTACATACGAAATTCCGTCCCATATTCGACAGGATACTTTTAGGTGTGGAAAATATTTAAGCATAGTGGTCCAAAATTTGGTTAATGATCGACTTGGCTGATTGGCCTTTTAAAGGAAGAGAATCAGGTATTTGATCAATTGCTCTTGAATAGACAGGATAAATTGATTACCTTGTTTGGTTTTCCTGAGAAATCCGAATATGTCCATTGTGATTTTCTTATTTGGGTTGATGGGTGTGTCAGTTATTACGGGTTGCTCTCTTGCCCTTATAAGGTCCAGGTCCTCTCGTTGACAATTTCGCGTAACTCGGCAATGTTCTCTGGCGCGGTGTTCTAAAATTCGGTGATTTACCGATTTCCCTATCTCTTCGATCCGAGGCAAAGTGTCGGCTACATTATTATCTAGCCTTTACATACCGGATGTTGGTATACCGGAATTGTCTAATATAGTCAAGTGACGGAATTGTCGCGGCAAACACTTGTCGACATTTTGATTGAACGCTCATGTAAGGGGTTTGTGATCTGATTCGATGGGCGTGTTGTCCTCTTTCGCACCTTTTAACAGGTCGTTGAATGGTTGTAGATTTGCTGTGTATGAAACGTCGGTAGAAGTTAATTATTTCGAGGTGTCTTTGCGGATGTTTGTCAGGGTGCGGTACTTCGAAAATGGCGTGAACAAGGTTCGACTAGCGGTTTTATCCCGTCGGTGGTTACGATGTATCCTAAAAATGTGATTTTGCCCGCGTCACATTCACATTTTGCAGGATTTATTACTAAGGTGTACTCGTCTAAGCGTTTGAACAAAGTTCGAAAGTGTTGGCGGTGTTGTTCTTCGTGTTCCGAAGCGATCAGAAAATCGTCGATATAAGCGTAAACGAAATCTAAAGCTCCGATACGTTTGTGCCGCATTTCGAAATCTGAACATGGTATTAATTGCTTCGAACAATCTGAACGAGGTCGTGATCGTTGTTTCTTCGATGACCTCGAAATTTCATGATACGCGTGTACAAGATCGATTTTCGAAAAGATGTGCTTATTATGTGTTTCTGTGCGAAATCTTCGATGTGCGGTGCATACCTATCGGGTATGTTATGAGCGTTTAGCGTTCGGTAATCGTCACAAATCCTACGCCTCCGCCTTTTTTGGGCACGACGAGTAAGGATGATGCCCATGGACAATTCGACGGTCTAATCACTCCTTACTCTATCATCGTCTCGAATTCCACTTTCATGTGGTCGGGACTGAGGCTTCGTTGAAGTTTGTTATTGATGGTGATCATGGCGTCGTCTTGATGTGGTGTTCCACACCGTGCCGCTCTGTACTTCTTCCGAAAAGGAACGCCTGAGTTAGTTCCGAGAATCTCGGCAGACTTCATAGTAGGTTTATTCGCGGATTATCGTCTTTATTGACGCTACGTGGGCCTTGGCCGCGTATCCTATTGATAACAATTGTGTTATCGTGTAGAGAGTGGTTTATCTCGTGGGTTCAGTTGCAACCCATACCAAGTCAAAAAGTCCATGTCTATGATGAGAGATTGATTGTTAGCTAGAACAAAACGCCATTTGAAATCTCGTCCGAGGGACAGGTTCAAGTTAACCACGATGTGACTGTATGTCATAGATTGTTTTCTGTTGGCCACGAGTTCATACTCGCTTCTGATCGAGGGTGTGCGTGATCTGCTCTGCTAGTGCGCACATATATCGGCGCCTGTGTCCACAAGGGGGGAATCCTCAGACTCTCATTTGTGACAAATATCGGCGGGATACAGAACCGTCTTCGCGTGTTGCATTCACGGACGGCTGCTTCCGTGATTCCAGGTGCTCGGGGAACGACACCTCTTTGCGCGGTTTTGCATCATTACGTGGCTGTAACAGAGGCCGGATAGATGCAATCTTTTCTTCGAATACGATCTACGACGGCTCCTGCTTCGTCATCGTGAAGTGCCATTGCCGAAAGTCAACGCGCTTCTATGGGCCCGCAGTTGAATAATTTGTTCGTTCAACGCATTGCTGCTCCTGGCCCATGATTCGCTTTCTCTGTCGTTTGGTATTCGTTCCCGTGTCTCGCTTACCGCTGTCATTCGGGATGTGCCTGCTCGGGTCTCATGGATACAGTTCGTCAACGCCAGTCCTTTCGGGTTGGATTCCGTCGCGGCGACTGGTATCAGCTATGTCTCTGCTTGCAGGCGGTTCTTCCAAAGCGTCAGGACAAGCTGGTATAAGAGCATGGGGATGGCTATTTCCTTCAAGTCGCGGTAGAACTGGAACGGCATTCGGTCTCCGATTTCCTCGCTCTCGAGAAATTTTCTCATTTTTATACCGTCGGAATTGGCCAGTCCTTTAATCAGCTCGCTTTTAATGCGTTCATAGCGTCCCGTCTCCGGCGGATCGACCACTATATCCTCCACCTGAGCTAGGATTGTTTCATCGAGGTTCGCGACAATGGTAAGGTACTTCAATTTGTGACTCGCGTTACGCGCAAACTTAAGGTACGTTTCAAACTTATGCGGCCAAACGTCTAGGTAGTTGATAATGGTTTTCTCGAGAGTACGAATTGTGCAAATTTCTTGATTCGATTTAGTTTGTCAGGTCTTTCTATTTCGTTTGTAACGTGACAGATTTGTTTACCGGTGTTGACTAAACATATTAGTGTGGGCTGTCCTTCGATGTATTAGCTTGAAGTCGGAGTTTGACCTTGCTCTGTCTGGTGTTCTGAAATGGTTATATAATCTCGTATACAGATTGTGCGTTGTTAGCGACGTTGTACTGATACTTTGTAAGGAATAGCTTCGGAGTATTCCATCTTGGATTAGAGGAAAGTTGTTAGGGACTATGTCGAATTGATAATTTCTCTTGGGCATGGTCAGGTTGCAAATTTTATAGCTGGTGTGTTTGTCATTGCCCATTAGGAAACTCTTTAGGTTAGAGGTTTAGGTTGTCGTTTAGTGGGACTTCTCCCTTTATGAGGTTTATTACTACTCCGCTATCGATGAGGAATGTGGCTCCTCTTCATCTTCTCGTTGCAATAAAATTGCCAGTAATCTTTCTGTGGTGCAATTGACTCTAGGTACGTTGCTTCTGGGTTCCTCTACTGTTTGGTTCACTTGCATGCGATCTTTCCATGCCGTGTGAACAGTTCTCGTTCGAGTGTCCGATCCGTAACACTTGGGATATATTAGTTTCGTTCGTCCATTCGTTATTTACGTGTTCGAATCTTCATTGAGCTTCGTTCGGTTTGCGTGATGCCAGTGTTATCGCTGGTCGCCGTGCACCTTCTTCTTCTCTGATATATAGCTCCATTTCCGATGTGAGATTCTGGGCTTTGACCAGCGTATCTTGTTGATTTGGGTTGACTTATTGTCCGATGTCTTCTTTGAGGTTCATGATGTATGCTTTTATTGCTTTGGCTTTCTCTTCTTTTGTAGCGATTTTGCTGCTTACAGCTGCTTGTACGCTTTCCGTGTTTGCTTGTCTAGTCGTTCTAAGTTTGTCGCGGCAACTGGTCACTGTATTTGGGATTGAAACGTTTTGCCTTTGTGCTCCATATAGATTTTTTTTGCCTTTGTGCTCCGTTTTCTATTCCGACGAAGCGGCTACTTCTTTTCTCACTTTCAATTATTTTCTTCGCAAGAATTAATTTTAGAAGCAATGGTTTTTGGTAGCATTGGCTTTTGGCGTATCTGACGTTCTTTATAAAGTCTTCTACACGAACGGCGTGTCTGCGTCACAAGGTTTCGACTTATACGTTGACAGCTTTTAATAGTATTTCGCCAGGGTTTTCCATAGAACTCGTAGAATCGTAGGTCTTCGATTCCTATGGCTTATGAAAGCCAGTTTGGTACATTACCTGGGCTCGTAGAATACTCGTGTCTTCAACTGGGATGACCGTAGTCCTTCGGTTGCCAAACGTCCGTAGAGTTGGTTGGAAGTTTTCCCCTTGAGGATGATGAGTATCCTGGGAGGGATGGCCAAATTTGTTAGGTCAAAGACACGGGAAGCTTCCTGCGGACTTAAGTTCTCAATTGGGTGGTACCAATCGTATTTATTTCTTGCACACAGTGTGTCGAAAATGTAACATCATAATTTTTAAATGCAAAGCTTCAGTTTGAAAAAAATTAATTTAAAAAGTTCCGTCCACTTTATCCTCGCTATCCAAGTGCACACGTACATGACGGAACCTCATAGCCACTTTTTTGAAGGTATGCGAATACAACTTATTTTTACACCAATTCATATTTCTTCAAGTATTCTATTTCTTTGAAGATCAAAAACAAATAAGAAAACTAGTTATATCAGCCAACCTTTATACCGCGCCGAGTGCTCTGGTTGTCGTCAGTTAGCGAAACCCGAGCAATTCGGACCGCAGTACCCAAAAAAGATACCACGCGTAGGACTTGTCAGTGAGTGTGTCAAATTATACAATGACATTTAGCAACAAAAGTGATAAATAGTGCACGTGTCATCCTCTCTATGAAAACAATCAAGAAAATAAAAGAACAAAAGAAGATACTACTAAAATCGACCACGGACCTTCTTAGTTTCTCAAGCCTGGCTTTCCAAAAGACGCGGAAACTCAAGCCTCCTCCAAACCTAATGAACAGGAACAAAAAGAAAGAAAGTAGAAGGTAAAAGCAAAGAAAAAAACAAAATAGGAGACACAAATCGCGAAAGACACGAAATCATGAACTCAACAGAATGCTCCCCATTAGCAGCAATACCAACAAGAAATTGGCGAGCTACCTGCAAAAGCTACCAACGAATAAATCGAAACCTTGTTAACGAAGAGACGACGTTGGTCTAATAGATTTCATAAATAATGTCAGATACATCAGAAGCCAATGCTACGAAAACCATTATTTCTAAAATTGCTATCTTACAAGAAAATAAAAGTGCGAAAAGAAGTATCTCCTTCATGGTAATAGAAAACTGCGAAGATATATACGTTACTCAGAGGCAAAACCTTTCAATACCAAATACAGTAACCAGTTACCACTACAAACTTAGAATGATTAGACAAGGAAACACGGAAAGCGTACAATCATGGAATATGCGCTTCAGACAACAATTAAACGAATTAATTTATGTCATTCTAATCAAACGTTCAAAACCCGTAAGAGAAACGACTCTATTAAAACATACGTCATGAACCTCGAAGAAGACATCGGACAATAAGTTATCCCAAGTCAACCAGATATACTGGTCAAAGCCCAGAACCTCGCATCGAAAATGGAGCTACATATCAGAAAGAAACAAAGAGCACGGAAACCAGCCATAACACTGGCATCCCGCGAACTGAATGAAGCCGAAAGAAAATTTGAATACGTAAATAATGACCCTCCGAAATGATGAATAATGAACGAAACTAATGTGTTCCAAGTGTTTATGGATCGGACGCTCAACCGAGAGCTGTTATTCTCGAAATTTTCGATTCACCCACCATGGAAAGATCCCACCTCGAGTGACCCAAACAATAGAGGAATTCAGAAGCAACATATTTAGAGTCAACTGCACCACCACCGGAAGATTACTGTCAATTGTATTGCAACGAAGGGATGGAGAGGAGCCTTCTTCCTCGTCGATATCGGAACAGGAATAAACCTCATACAAGAAAAAGCGCCACCAAACGACAAAACCTCTTTCCCAAAGAGTTTCCTAATGGACAAATAACGAACTCGCCAGCAACAAAATTTGCTATCTGATCATGCTAAAAGAAAACTATCAATTCAACGTAGTCTCTAACCACTTTCGTCTAATCGAAGATGGAATACTCCGAATTCCATTCCTTACAAAGTCACTACATCAAAGTCAAAACATCAGATAAGACCTGGTCAAACTCCGACTTCAACCCAATACATCAAAGGAAAATTCCGTGAAAGAGGTGAACGTGATAGCGCTACAGAGACCTCGATTGCCGCAAATTGAGAGCGTTTGTGCAATGGAAAGAGCGAGCGAGCGAGCAAATACCCGCGTCGAATGCCGCCGACAGAGTTGACGCAGTGCAACGACACCGCATACAGACGTTTTGGCTGCATAGGGTGGCGCTGTGGTACGTCACGTTAGAAACGTACTTTAAATTCGCTCGTAGCGCGAGTGACGAGCTGAAGTATTCTACTACTATCGGGAACCTAGATGAAACAATCCTGGCTCAAGTGAAGGATATAGTGGTCGATCAGCCGGAGACGGGACGCTACGAACGAATTAAAAGCGAGCTGGTTAAACGACTGGCCGATTCCGACGGTACAGAAATGAAAAAATTGCTCGAGACCGAGGAAATCGGAGACTGGATGTCGTTCCAGTATTACCGTCACCTGAAGAAACTATCCCTTATGGTCTCAGACGAGTTCGTTCTGACGCCTTGGAAGATCCACTTGCCGGTAGACGTACAGTTAGTCCTAGCCGCCGCGACGGATTCCAAGCCGAAAGCCCTGAAGGAGCTGGCGGACAGGGTCCATTAGACTCGAACGGGCACATCCCGAATTGCAGCGGTCAGCAAGCTACGCGAACGAATACAAAACACTAGAGCAAGCGAACGATAGGTTGGGCGCAACAATGCGTTGAATGAACAAATTATTCAACTGTGGGTGCAAATAAGCTCGCTGAATTTCGGCAATGGCCGCCCTACACGGCGAAAAAGCAGA
The DNA here is from genome assembly GCF_011952255.1 of Bombus vosnesenskii. Taxonomy (NCBI): domain Eukaryota; kingdom Metazoa; phylum Arthropoda; class Insecta; order Hymenoptera; family Apidae; genus Bombus; species Bombus vosnesenskii. The sequence goes on along the minus strand of NW_022883409.1, from coordinate 18,422 downwards.
ATTCGTCGTAGATCGTATTCGAGAGAAAAACTGCGGCAGCCCGGCCTCTGCTACCGCCACGCGACGTTCCAAGACCACGCAAAAAAGTGTCACTGCCCATGCACGTAGAGTCACGGAAACAGCTGTCCGTGAACGCGACGCACGAAGACGGTTCTGTATCCCGCCGTATATTTGTCACACACTTGAGTTCGAGAATTTCCTTCCTTATGGACACAGGCGATATATGTGTGTACTTGCAAAACTGATTACGCAGACCCCCGATCGGAAACGATTAGGAACTGTTCTTAGGAAACGGAAAGAAAATCGCGACATACGGTATCATTATGATTAACCTGAACCTGTCGCTCAGGCGAGCTTTCAAATGGCGTTTTGTTCTAGCTGACAATCAAACTCTCAACATCAGCATAGACTTTTTGAGTTGCTATGGGTTGCCCGTCAACTCGCGAGACTGACCATTGCTTTACACGACAACACAATTATCATCAATGGGATATGCGGCCAAGTCCCCGTATCATCGATAAAGACGATAATCGGCGAAAAAAACCTACTATCAAGTTCGGCCGAAATTCTTGGATCTATCCCGGCCGTTCCTTTTCGGAAGAAGTATACCACGGCGCGGTCTGGAACAACACGTGAAGACGACGTCAGGATCTCCCGTCAACTGCAAATCTCAATGACGTATCGCCCCCGACCAGTTCAACAGATGAAAGTGGAATTCGAGATGATGATAGAGCAAGGAGTGATTAGACCGTCGAATTGTCCGTTGCATGCCGTTTCCAAAAAAGGCGGAGGCCTACAATCTGTGGCGACTACCGGTGAGCTGAACGCTCACAACGTACTCGATAGGTATTTGCCACAGCGCATGGAAGATTTTGCACAGCGACCACATAATAAGCGCATCTTCTCGAAAATCGATCTCGTGCGCGTGTATCACGAAATTCCGGTAGCGCCCGACGACGTCGAAAATCTCGATCATCTTTCAGATTGTTCGCTGCAATTCATACCTCGTTCGGATTTCGAAATGTGACACAGACATATCGAAGGTTCGTCGATGAAATCATACGCGGTTTAGATTTCGTTCACGCGTGCGTCGACGACTTTCAGATAGCTTCGGAAGACGGAGGACAACACCGCGAACTCTTACGAACTTCGTTTAAACGCTTAGACGAGCAATAATAAATCCCGCGAAATCTGAATGTGGCGCGAGCGAAATAACATTTTTAGGATACAGTGTAACCGCTGACGAGATAACACCGTTAGCTGAACCATGTTGACGCCATTATCTGCAAAGGTACCTCAAAACGATCAACTTCTACCGACGTTTCATACAGGAGCACGCAGCAAATCTACAACCATTTAACTACCTGTTAAAAGGTACGAAAGAGGGCGACGCGCCCATCGAATGGTCGGAGCAAATTCGAGGCAGTTCTAGCGAACCGAAATGTGTTCTAACGCATCCGATTACGCGATCGAAGCAGTTCTGCAACAACACGTCAACGATATATGACAGCCGTTAGGATTCCTTATGAAATCCTTGACCCCGGCGCAGCGAAAGTTAACGCGTATGATCGCGAACTACTCGCGATGTACACCGCGGTTAAACGCTTTAGACACGCCGTCGAAGGGACAGACTTTGCGATTTATAGAGATCACAAACACCTTACATACGCATTCAATCAAAATCTCGACAAGTGTTTGCCGCGACAATTCCATCACCTTGACTATATTGGACAATTCACGACAACATCCAGTATATAAAGGGGCTAGATAACACTGTAGCCGACACTATATATCAGATCGAAGCAATAGGGAAATCAGTAGAACACCGAACTTAAGTAGCTGCGTCAGAGATCGTTGCCGAATCACACGAAATTGTCAACGAGAAAACGTATCAAAGCAAAAGAGCTAACAGTAATAACTGACAGATCCGTCAACCCAAATAACAAAGTCGCAATGGACATATTCGGATCTCTCACAAAAACCAAACAAGGGAACCAATTTACCCTGTCTATCCAATTGACCAAATACCTTATTCTCTCCCTTTGAAAGGCCAAACAGCCAAGTCGACCATTAACGGAATTTTGGATCACTACGCATACATATTTTCCGTACCTGAAAGTATCCTGTGGTATATGGGACGGAATTTCGTGTGTAAATCGATAAATACATTTGAACAAACGTTCGAGATGCGATACATAAAAACTACCATCTTTTCACCCGCGATCTAACGGACATATGCTGTGGTAAAAGACCTGTGGCAGCACTCGACAACAAATACCGCCACTCGGCACTAACTTCAACCGGATGACGGTGGCGCAGTGGTTGGCGCCTTAGGTTACGAACGTTCGGGACCCGGGTTCGAATCCCGGCGCCCGTAATCCTATTTTTCTTCCACGCATCTAAATTAGAAGAAAAATAGCAGTACCCCAGCAGCGACATCTACAACCAGCATCTCCAATCGTCACGGACATCACATACACCTCAGACCTTATTCGAACTTGCACGACTGTGCGACAAAACGACTGGAACAAAAACCTAAATCTAATATGTATAAGATATAATACTTCAGTACACGAAACAACGAGACCATACCTCGTTTGAACGAACATTTGGGCGACAAGCTAACATGCTAATCTCAATATCAACTACAGCCCAGCCTAATTAAAGAACAATTGTTTAACCTCTGCAAAAATAACAAAGACAAGACAAAAAACAAGACAAAAAACAAGACAAATAACCGAATGGAACAAAAGGCGATATCAGAGCGATCAGACACGAAAAGTTATTGAAACATAACGAGTATATAGTTCACTGACGAGACCACGAATGGCTGGGACCAGCAGAAATTCTTTTATCCAATCGACCCACCTATTTTATTGAATATTAAACGCAAATAATCCATGGCAACAGATTACAACTTTACTATCCAGAAAGAAGGCCGTAATATTAACAACTTCGACCCTTGAATACATCTGTGGCAGTCTAGTAGACAGTCACTCTCCAAAACACAACTGACAACGAAGATAAATGGACCATTCAACCTAGACGAACCACTAGAGTCACACGCTTCAACAGAGCAAAACAAAGCTAAGAAGGGAGGAATGTCACAGAGCCATCAATTAGCAATAGAAAAACTAAAGAAGCCTAACCTCGTCTAACCGTCTTCGACGTGACTTCAGCAGCAAATTGCCCTGGCGCGTAGTGGGTTAATATTGTAAAACACAGGACGTTTCACAAGAGGGAATTTTTTCGTTTCTGTATTAGAATTTTCTAATTCTTCTACTGTTTTATCATTCTTGCATTAATAAAAATTGACAATCTGATTAATGAGATGATATATGAATTTCCATAAAGTTAAATGAACAAAAAAAAAAATAACAATGAATGTGCAATTTTAAATCAAATTTTGAAACCGGTCATTTGACCGGGCCTGGTAAGGTTAGGGTTAACATCCTAAAAAATCAAGGTCAAACGTAAGAATGCATGTTGTTAGTAGACTGCAGTTCTCAAACATATTTAATAACTGCACAAAAAATTAGGTTTAAAAGCACAAAAGCTATCTATACTCGTTATCGTTACCAAAGAAATGGCATTCGAACCAAACCATCTGGCAATAACCAAAATAATCTCACGTTATAATTGTTACACAGTTTAACATTTTTAATCATCAATGATGTCTGAAACGGTTTAGCAACATAACGGTTTAGCAGTCGATATCTACCTTGCAGACGCGACAGTTCAGAAAATATCTGAAATGGATAATCTTGTCGGTGCCTTAGGACCTCCTTACAAATGGAAAAATCACGCTAGCAGGTGACACAGACTCAACGTATTTTGCATGTAATTATATACGATCGAGTTTTGTACGCGATAATTTATCGCCGTGGAGTCTCGATTTTCGACCAATTACGGAGAAAATACTGTACATCGTTCTTTGCGATCATTAAGTTACTATAACTAGCAGCACTTCATAATGAACACTCAATACATTGATGAAAAACTCTACCGTGAGTCGAAATAATGAATTATTATCGTTAAGTCCTTTCATTAACAAAGATGGCATAATAATGGTTGAAGATGATTAATGTACGCGAAGCTGCCATCTCACACAGCTAATTATTCAAAAGCAACACAAATCATAGAAACCATTGGGATGTTTACTGTCGCGTGCCGCTGCAAATATTTCTTTTAAGGAGAGCTATAGAATTACTCCATACCTCTGTTAGGTAAAAACGTTCGTCTCCTGACCGCGGCTACGTTAGGCGACTGATTGTCGCCTCGAGCTCAAGCTCATTATCATAAATCTCGCTCAAATACAATCGATTTGAATGGCGACAATTGTTTAATTACACCTGAGGTAGAATCTAAATTACGGTGTTAATGGATTTTCCCGAAGTTCCAGAGGGAAGGCTCCGGTGTCCTTTCATCTCCGACATATATTATCTGAATATGTAGCATATATAATATATGTCGGAGATGAAAGGACATCGGGGCCTTTCTTTTGAAATGTTTGGGAAGGTCCCCAATATTTTAGTTCAAGCTTTTATTATAGCTACACTTCAATAATAAAACTGAAAAATAGTTGTAATGTTATGGAGGCCCGAGGTTTGTGGGCTTGGGCTCGAAGTGACAACGGATCACTGGACGTAGCCACGATTACGGGAGAGACGTGTACCTAACAGAGGTATGGAATAACAAAGATTGACCCGAGAGGTACGGAGAGGAGTATATAAGGGCAGTTCCATTTGGATTGAGATTCAGTCAGATAAGTTCTACTTGTACCGTGGACAAGTACGTTGAGACATACTCGAATCGTGGATCAGTAAGTTAAGTTCGACTTAGACTGTGGCAGAAATCGCATACGTCATCCCGTTGACCGTGGATTCGTTATCGAACCTAAATTCATTGATTATCTAATCGCCGCTATTACTTGTTAAACTCTGTAATAATTACATTAGCATCAGTAAGATATCATTTATCATACATAACAACGATGGCCAATTCACGTGGTGATTCATTATACGCCCCTTACACCAATGATAAATCGACATATATATATATGTCGGAGATGAAAGGAAAACCGGAGCCTTCCCTTTGCAATTTTGAGAAAGTCTTCTAATGCTTTAGCCTAGATTTTACCATAGCTGTAATTAAGCAATTGTTATTTGTAATTGTTTCATATTTGTGATAAATATTTATTTTATTTAACCCTGCTGCGGTCTCCGGGTCTCTTTGTTCTTACTGCTCTCCCTTCTTTCTCTAAGAACTTCTGTATTCTTTAAGTGTGTAGAGCAAAATGTTATCCGACTGTTGAAACCGACATATTTGAGAAAAAGACGTGCGATCATGGAAAATTTAAGGAACGAACAGATACAAAATTATATTATATGACGGTAATATGACCCGCGTAGGAAAGCTACAAAAGAAATAGCAGAGAGTGTTATAAATACATTGGAACATTTCAAAGAGGAAATAAGAGTTGTGTATATCCTCGTTTCTGACATACCATGGGGCGTTAGCTATTGTTCTGAATCTTCTAGAAGCAACTCTGGTTTATTTACATGACTCATTGCTCTTGTCCCCCATAGTGGTATTCCAAATTGGTGTTATTATCGTTTAGTAACCTTTTAGTTTATTTTCCACGCTGACTTTAGATTTTAGACTAGTTAGCCAGTACATCTGTCTTTTATCCGTATTTTGTCTATAATTGATTTAGTATGTTGCTTTCATGTAAATTATGAATCTAAGTGGAGTCTTAGTATTTAACTTGCTTTGTTTGTGTTATGTGCATGCCATTTATTTGGATATTAGGTGGTTTCCGCTTTCGTATTGTAAATGTAACGTGGTTAAATCGACTGAGGTTTGCTTTTATCTTGCAGTCATTTTTCTATTTTTCTGATACGTTCTGGTAGTAATATGACTGCTGTTTTTGGATTAGAGTGCTTGTGTTACGTCGAAGGCACGGGGAGTAGTGAAATTAAGAAATCACTGATCGTTTCCGTCGTCGTTCGAGTGATTTCGCTTAGGTTCAAACGTTTCACGAGCAAGGTAAGAAAAATTCAGACGTTTATTATGTGAATTCAACAGAGTGACGGTTAAGAATGTTTGGACAGTGCGTGATATAACGACTCTCGGTTGACGACTCTTGACTCTTCGGTGGCTAACTGAGGATCAACTGAGGTCTGCGGTGGCGAAATATATTGATGGCCGTCAGCCCTGAGGTGATTTTGGTGTAGGACGTGTAAGGTATCAAAGAAATACTCGGTGGTGTTTAACAGTATATTTATTAATAATTCTCGCTTTCGACTCTTTACGTACCATTCACGATTTCGACTCTACGTACAACTCCTGATTCCAACTGACGATTCTCTCCCCTCGGTTACAACTCAACTGTTTTGTTGATCCGATTCGTGTCTTTTGTCATCCGTCAATATCCCTCCTATGCACGTGTTCGTTACGCGTCCGCAATCGTTGCCACCTACGCCTTCTTCCAAATATTCGGCGGAAGGACCTTACTGATATCGATGGCTTATTAGGTCTGTCGGCACTTGCTCTTCGGTGATACCGTTGGAAAGTTTTGTTGTCGAGTGCCGCTACAGGCCTATTCAAGTTTTCCGACCCTTTCTGCTTGTAGGCAGTTGCGCTTTATCCACGTTACTATAATAGAGAACAAAGAAGCCGTTCTACAGTGTCACCTGACTAGTACAGTCGTGTCGTCCGTGAATGTTAGTATTTTGCTGCTGGTAGTTATACGCAATCCAGTGAAACTAAATTGTTTTAAGATTGAAGTAGTCGAGAAAATTAGAGTATTACGATCGTGCAAGACGAAAGGGCCTGATTTCCTATACAAAAATAAATCGAGTACGAAGTGACAAGTTTTGACACACGACTTGGTTTTCTAGAAAATCAATTATGAAGTTTCGTCCTCTTTACTCGCTACTTGTTAAGTATACGCGTACCTATGTGACGGAACTTTACAATCCATTGTTTGGGAAACGAAGGCAGGAGAAATTTTATATATCTGAATGCACGTTTAAGAATACCATTTATCCTCATACATAAATGTATGTTTTCTTAAATATTTCATTTATTTGATAACATGAAATAACAAAACTGATTACTTCAGGCAACGTTCATACCGCGTTGAAAGTACTCGTTCTCATGAAGCGTCCTGTTTTGCGACCAAAGCGTCCTGTTTTACGACCAAGTTTTCAGGACAGAAAAAATCAAATAAAAACAAAATCACATGAAAGCTCCGCTCCCCAGCGGCTTAAACCCAAAAATTCTATTAAACAGCGAATAGGTTGGCCTGTGTGGGCACGGTGGACAGAGAAGGGTATAGTTCGCTCTGGCGCGCGGTTGGCTAAGTGTTAATAAGCTATGGTCGTATACATCAAGAAAATATCTTTTTAGCATTAAGCGATTATCACCATAGGTTATATCATACTCGCATATACGCTTACTTATATATTGCTTTGTTTATATTTTCCGATAATGTTATATGTATTTAATATTCGGAATTGGAGAATGTACAAGTATTATACATACGTATGTCGTTTGAAAGAATGCAAAAATACATGTGCTGAAAATTGTGATACAAACCGAAGGGTGATGATTCCCTGCGCGTGGCGAAAATGAAGTCGAAAATGTAAAATGACATTTTTCGCTTTGTTTTCGCGAAAATCAATTATGAAATTGCCCCTACTTAACTTCACAGTCCATTTTCTTGAAAACGAAGTCGGGCAAGGTTTTACATATCTTTTTTATCCTCCTACATAATTGTACGTCGTAAATATTTTTTATTCAATAATATTAAATAAGAAAATTGATTACTTCAGGTAACGCTCATACCGAGCTGAATGCATTGTTTCTCGTCAGAATGCTGTGAACCCCCTAGCAGGTCGGACTTCACTGGCCAAAATACCAGGCGTTAAACTCGTTAATGAGTTTGCCAATTTATACTGTGATATTCAATAACGAAAAGTGATAAATAATACTCACTATAAAAAAAAACAAGAAAAGAGAAGGGAAGAAAAGAAAAAGAATGAATAGAACAACCAAAAGAAAAATACTACAGCAAAAATGGATCAAGAACTTCCTTAGCAACACAAGCTTTGGCTCCCAAAGGAAGCGGACACTGAACCGTCTGCCAAACCTGGTGAACAGGAATAAAAGGGCAGAAAGTAGCCAGGAAAGTGTAATCAAAGAGGAAAGCAGAACAGGAGACGCGGACCACGAAACAAACGAAATCATAAATTCAGCAGATAGTTTCCCATTATCTGCAATACGAACGGAAAATAGGTTCAGCGTATTGCAATCACAAGAGTCCAGCCAGAAAAAGAACGAAAACGTACCGAAGAAAGTAAGTAGACATACGGCCTCTCAGGACGGGAAATTACAAGCTGAAAGAGAATAAAGAATGGATGAAGAGGTATACCATCATCCACGAAACCCTCAACGTCCCAGACACAGCCCAGCGAAATGGACAACGCAGGGGGTCCATCGCCAGCGACAACGCTACCGAGAAGCCAGACACAACCTGGACAGGTCACTAACCTTTCCAAGGAAGAACGCTGACACCACAGCACCCACAAATAGAGACAAATCGCCTCCAATATACATCACCCACCAAGACCCGAAGGAGACAGTAAAACTCATTGAAGAGACTCTAAATACAAAAGTCATTCCACATTACACGCAGATAAACACGTGCTATTCCTACGAAGTGTACCAGACTTTAACAAAGCGAAAAAAATTCTAATTGCGGTTAAGACAACGTTTACGCATATACATCCAAATCAGAGAAGTGCCACACGGTCTTACTAAAGGGTCTAAACAATAGCTTCTCCGAGACAGAGATATTCGCAGAGTTGCAACTATAGATGTGCGACGTCCAATTGACAAAAGTTTGGCGCTTCTCAACAAAAAGATCAATAGAGAACAATGTATTGCTTCCAGTTTGCATAATCCAAGTATTCCCACAAAGCAATATGAATAGCCTACTAAAAATGAACCGTCTAAATTACTTTAGGGTAAATTGGGAAAGAATCAGAAAAATGACATAACGCAATGTCACAAATGTAAACTTCAGGGAGTCGCACGGAGCAAGCGAGTGCAAATCAAAAAAGAAGACGCGGTAAACAAAGACTAAGTGCAGTGCGTGAACTGTAAAAACTACGGATATCCTGCTTTGTATAAAGGATGCTCAAAACTCGTGGAACTTTGCAAAAAACTTTGGGAAAATATCAACAAATGCAAAGCATCAATAACAAACGTGTTGCGCAAATAAGCCGCAATTTCATGCCGTAGTTCTCAGACATCCTAAGACAAGGAATAAGCCGAAACCAAGTCTCTGAAAACCAACCACATCAAACAAATTTATTACCGCGCGCAATTCAAAATCTAAACCCAATTAAAACCATACCACAACTGAACGTAATAAACTTATCGAACCTTCAAAGAAAGCATATTCAAAGCCTTAAATGAACAAAAAATACAATTAAACGAACTAAAACAATCATTAAAAACGCACGAAGGAAGGATTGAGTCTTAACCAAAAGGAGGCTCATTACCTAGTCATATGCCTTGGAGACACACAATTACAATTCCTTAATTTACGGGTAACTAACACGCTCAAAACCATAGACTACGATTGCGACCATAACGCTCTCGTATTCCAGATAAACAAAAATACATCTGACTTCCTAACGCTAGAAACACGGAGTGGCGGACTCAGGTACAAGTACAAAGACAAGAAAGTAGGAAATATTACAAAATCAGCTCGAAAAGAACTGCGACTTAAATATCCACAACAACGTCAACCTAACAAAGAGGCAAATCGACTCGTTTATAGACGAAATAGAAAAACATGTACAAACCGCCCTTCAAGAATCCGCACTAGAAATAAAACAAAAGTCGATTTTCGAGCTCTATATCAATAATAAAAAAAAAATTAGGAGGCAAAAGCTTCATACTATGCAAAATAAACAATGTAAAATAAAACTATTCCTACGATAAAAGAGAAGTACCTTTTGCACAAAATAAAGTTGTGCTTAAAACAAGAATTCGCAAACTCTATAAATCAACACTGGGCAAACAAAATAAAAAATATCTCTGAAAAGGACTCCGCTAGCATGACTACAGAGAAATCAAATTTTTACATCAAATGAACCAAACTCTATTCTATCTCTCAAAACGCCTTCAGACGAGAACGCGCGGTATGAGCGTTGGCTAAAATAGTTTGGTTCTCTTATTTGTCTCTGATGTTCCAGCGTTCCAAGCGTTCACCCATCTAAGTAGTACAATGCGCGCTCGGCGTTGCTTAACTTTCGTAATCGGATTTAAACGAGTGTGTTACGTCGAAGGCACGGGGAGTAGTGAAACTAAGAAAACATTGATCGTTTCCTCGCGGCGTTCGAATGATTTTGCGTAGGTTTAAACTTTTCACGAGCAAGGTTCAGACCAAGCAAGTATCTTTTATTTCAAGTGTTCCGTAAATTTATTGTCTACTACGTGAAAATACCGGACAGTTGGTTTTTCTCACGTTTGGTGTCTCAGGCGCGGCTAGAACCCTTCCTTACCCACCAACCTTTTTCTTATCCAATCAGGAGCAACGATTCGATGGTCCCGTGCGCTAGATACTCCCATCACTAGTTTTCCTTCACCACCGCATCGTGACCGAACTTCACTGGTCTTACATTTTTAGATCAGTCAACATCTCTAGACTGATTTTCCATCCTTAATTCAGTCAATCTCTTGATCGGGTTTCTACACTTAGTTCAATCATCTAGTTAACTTATATTGCGTACTCTGCTCATTCTCAATCTTAACTCATTGTTTATGTCTTAGTTCAATCACCTAGTTAACTTATACCTATACGCACCGAGCGTAACTATCTTGTCTATAAAGTTGTTGGAATAAAGTGTGTATTGTAATCTGTTACCTCAGTGTTATCATCAATTCAACCACCCCTTTATTATCCTAAACGAAATAGGAGATCGATTATTTCACGCCGTCGATTGCCTAATCCTAACGGGAATCTACGGCTCCCGTTGGCGTGCTTCCTCGCGATCATGTCTCTCTGGGAACGGTCTAACAACGTTGTTGTTTCGATGGCATGCAGGATGTTCCTTAGGGCTCTATCCCCCTGGTTTTTGTAATGCTAATTTAATACCCCCCTTTTTAGCTACGCTTTGCTTCGTAAAAGCGTGTGGCTCCAGTAGATCGTCTAGGTCGAATGATCCATTTATCTTCGTTTTCGGTGGTGTTTTGGAGAGTGACTGTCTACTAGATTGCCATTGATGTACTCAAGGGTTAGAATTGTTAATGTTATAATGTTAATGTCCATTGTCACGTCCCGCGCTGCGCACGCGCCGTAACGTAGGCTAAAACTACCAATAGCGCGAGTGAGCGTTCCAATTTGAAATTTAAATAAATTTTAACAATTTGTATATAAACCAAATCCGAACCTCACAACCCCCACGGAATAACCCGTCACATGGCAACCCCTCCACGGTAGACCTAAATATAAATAAGCGTAGCGGCATAGAAGAAGCGGTAATAATTCCTTAGTTTTAGAGTAGTTAATTCCTCAGTTTTGGGTGATTAGTTTTCTCAGTTCTTGGTGATTAACTCCTTGGTTCTTGGCGATCAGTTCCCATTTCCTGGCAAGTAATTTCTTGTTCATAGCGATTAATTCTTAATTCCTCTAGCTCTTAATTTCTCAATTCCTTTGTTTTTAATTCTTCAGTTTCTTAGTTTTCAGCTCTTAATTCCTTTAGCTCTTAGTTTTGCTCTCAGCTTTTAGGTTCTTTAGTCCTTTAGTTCTTTAGCTTTTAGTTCTTTGTTTTATTAGTTTCCAATTCTTGTTAGTCTTGTTAATCGACGTGTTTGTATTTGTCAATTTGTAAACTATTGAAAATCTATCGAAATTAAAATCTTGTAATCAATAAGAGCGAAACGTATTGCGAACGATTGTAACTCCGAGCATTCGAAATTTCAACGACTATTCTAACAATATCCAATTAGAATACGAATAAACATTTTTTTGTGAAGAATATTTGTCTAATAATATAGCAGGATTAAGCGAACATTTATTTTCACCGACTTTAATCCTCTCCCGTGCCAGTATTCCTGCGCATAGCAGGTTAGCCGAAATGTGGAGTTTAATTTCAAATCGCATTAAATAACAGACAATACTACAACTTCAAATTCAATCTAAACTCAAAAATTAACGGCAACGCAACCAAAACGAGCCAGACAAAACGTAACACCATACATATTAGTTTTAGGTTTTCGTCCCAGTTGCTTTGCCGGTCGGTCGTGTAAGTTCGAATAAGGTCTTTTATTACAGCATGTGTTCGTTCGAGGGATCCGTTAGATCGCGGGTGGAAAGAAGTAGCTTTTATGTCTCAGATCTAGATCGATTTACATACGAAATTCCGTCCCATATTCGACAGGATACTTTTAGGTGTGGAAAATATTTAAGCATAGTGGTCCAAAATTTGGTTAATGATCGACTTGGCTGATTGGCCTTTTAAAGGAAGAGAATCAGGTATTTGATCAATTGCTCTTGAATAGACAGGATAAATTGATTACCTTGTTTGGTTTTCCTGAGAAATCCGAATATGTCCATTGTGATTTTCTTATTTGGGTTGATGGGTGTGTCAGTTATTACGGGTTGCTCTCTTGCCCTTATAAGGTCCAGGTCCTCTCGTTGACAATTTCGCGTAACTCGGCAATGTTCTCTGGCGCGGTGTTCTAAAATTCGGTGATTTACCGATTTCCCTATCTCTTCGATCCGAGGCAAAGTGTCGGCTACATTATTATCTAGCCTTTACATACCGGATGTTGGTATACCGGAATTGTCTAATATAGTCAAGTGACGGAATTGTCGCGGCAAACACTTGTCGACATTTTGATTGAACGCTCATGTAAGGGGTTTGTGATCTGATTCGATGGGCGTGTTGTCCTCTTTCGCACCTTTTAACAGGTCGTTGAATGGTTGTAGATTTGCTGTGTATGAAACGTCGGTAGAAGTTAATTATTTCGAGGTGTCTTTGCGGATGTTTGTCAGGGTGCGGTACTTCGAAAATGGCGTGAACAAGGTTCGACTAGCGGTTTTATCCCGTCGGTGGTTACGATGTATCCTAAAAATGTGATTTTGCCCGCGTCACATTCACATTTTGCAGGATTTATTACTAAGGTGTACTCGTCTAAGCGTTTGAACAAAGTTCGAAAGTGTTGGCGGTGTTGTTCTTCGTGTTCCGAAGCGATCAGAAAATCGTCGATATAAGCGTAAACGAAATCTAAAGCTCCGATACGTTTGTGCCGCATTTCGAAATCTGAACATGGTATTAATTGCTTCGAACAATCTGAACGAGGTCGTGATCGTTGTTTCTTCGATGACCTCGAAATTTCATGATACGCGTGTACAAGATCGATTTTCGAAAAGATGTGCTTATTATGTGTTTCTGTGCGAAATCTTCGATGTGCGGTGCATACCTATCGGGTATGTTATGAGCGTTTAGCGTTCGGTAATCGTCACAAATCCTACGCCTCCGCCTTTTTTGGGCACGACGAGTAAGGATGATGCCCATGGACAATTCGACGGTCTAATCACTCCTTACTCTATCATCGTCTCGAATTCCACTTTCATGTGGTCGGGACTGAGGCTTCGTTGAAGTTTGTTATTGATGGTGATCATGGCGTCGTCTTGATGTGGTGTTCCACACCGTGCCGCTCTGTACTTCTTCCGAAAAGGAACGCCTGAGTTAGTTCCGAGAATCTCGGCAGACTTCATAGTAGGTTTATTCGCGGATTATCGTCTTTATTGACGCTACGTGGGCCTTGGCCGCGTATCCTATTGATAACAATTGTGTTATCGTGTAGAGAGTGGTTTATCTCGTGGGTTCAGTTGCAACCCATACCAAGTCAAAAAGTCCATGTCTATGATGAGAGATTGATTGTTAGCTAGAACAAAACGCCATTTGAAATCTCGTCCGAGGGACAGGTTCAAGTTAACCACGATGTGACTGTATGTCATAGATTGTTTTCTGTTGGCCACGAGTTCATACTCGCTTCTGATCGAGGGTGTGCGTGATCTGCTCTGCTAGTGCGCACATATATCGGCGCCTGTGTCCACAAGGGGGGAATCCTCAGACTCTCATTTGTGACAAATATCGGCGGGATACAGAACCGTCTTCGCGTGTTGCATTCACGGACGGCTGCTTCCGTGATTCCAGGTGCTCGGGGAACGACACCTCTTTGCGCGGTTTTGCATCATTACGTGGCTGTAACAGAGGCCGGATAGATGCAATCTTTTCTTCGAATACGATCTACGACGGCTCCTGCTTCGTCATCGTGAAGTGCCATTGCCGAAAGTCAACGCGCTTCTATGGGCCCGCAGTTGAATAATTTGTTCGTTCAACGCATTGCTGCTCCTGGCCCATGATTCGCTTTCTCTGTCGTTTGGTATTCGTTCCCGTGTCTCGCTTACCGCTGTCATTCGGGATGTGCCTGCTCGGGTCTCATGGATACAGTTCGTCAACGCCAGTCCTTTCGGGTTGGATTCCGTCGCGGCGACTGGTATCAGCTATGTCTCTGCTTGCAGGCGGTTCTTCCAAAGCGTCAGGACAAGCTGGTATAAGAGCATGGGGATGGCTATTTCCTTCAAGTCGCGGTAGAACTGGAACGGCATTCGGTCTCCGATTTCCTCGCTCTCGAGAAATTTTCTCATTTTTATACCGTCGGAATTGGCCAGTCCTTTAATCAGCTCGCTTTTAATGCGTTCATAGCGTCCCGTCTCCGGCGGATCGACCACTATATCCTCCACCTGAGCTAGGATTGTTTCATCGAGGTTCGCGACAATGGTAAGGTACTTCAATTTGTGACTCGCGTTACGCGCAAACTTAAGGTACGTTTCAAACTTATGCGGCCAAACGTCTAGGTAGTTGATAATGGTTTTCTCGAGAGTACGAATTGTGCAAATTTCTTGATTCGATTTAGTTTGTCAGGTCTTTCTATTTCGTTTGTAACGTGACAGATTTGTTTACCGGTGTTGACTAAACATATTAGTGTGGGCTGTCCTTCGATGTATTAGCTTGAAGTCGGAGTTTGACCTTGCTCTGTCTGGTGTTCTGAAATGGTTATATAATCTCGTATACAGATTGTGCGTTGTTAGCGACGTTGTACTGATACTTTGTAAGGAATAGCTTCGGAGTATTCCATCTTGGATTAGAGGAAAGTTGTTAGGGACTATGTCGAATTGATAATTTCTCTTGGGCATGGTCAGGTTGCAAATTTTATAGCTGGTGTGTTTGTCATTGCCCATTAGGAAACTCTTTAGGTTAGAGGTTTAGGTTGTCGTTTAGTGGGACTTCTCCCTTTATGAGGTTTATTACTACTCCGCTATCGATGAGGAATGTGGCTCCTCTTCATCTTCTCGTTGCAATAAAATTGCCAGTAATCTTTCTGTGGTGCAATTGACTCTAGGTACGTTGCTTCTGGGTTCCTCTACTGTTTGGTTCACTTGCATGCGATCTTTCCATGCCGTGTGAACAGTTCTCGTTCGAGTGTCCGATCCGTAACACTTGGGATATATTAGTTTCGTTCGTCCATTCGTTATTTACGTGTTCGAATCTTCATTGAGCTTCGTTCGGTTTGCGTGATGCCAGTGTTATCGCTGGTCGCCGTGCACCTTCTTCTTCTCTGATATATAGCTCCATTTCCGATGTGAGATTCTGGGCTTTGACCAGCGTATCTTGTTGATTTGGGTTGACTTATTGTCCGATGTCTTCTTTGAGGTTCATGATGTATGCTTTTATTGCTTTGGCTTTCTCTTCTTTTGTAGCGATTTTGCTGCTTACAGCTGCTTGTACGCTTTCCGTGTTTGCTTGTCTAGTCGTTCTAAGTTTGTCGCGGCAACTGGTCACTGTATTTGGGATTGAAACGTTTTGCCTTTGTGCTCCATATAGATTTTTTTTGCCTTTGTGCTCCGTTTTCTATTCCGACGAAGCGGCTACTTCTTTTCTCACTTTCAATTATTTTCTTCGCAAGAATTAATTTTAGAAGCAATGGTTTTTGGTAGCATTGGCTTTTGGCGTATCTGACGTTCTTTATAAAGTCTTCTACACGAACGGCGTGTCTGCGTCACAAGGTTTCGACTTATACGTTGACAGCTTTTAATAGTATTTCGCCAGGGTTTTCCATAGAACTCGTAGAATCGTAGGTCTTCGATTCCTATGGCTTATGAAAGCCAGTTTGGTACATTACCTGGGCTCGTAGAATACTCGTGTCTTCAACTGGGATGACCGTAGTCCTTCGGTTGCCAAACGTCCGTAGAGTTGGTTGGAAGTTTTCCCCTTGAGGATGATGAGTATCCTGGGAGGGATGGCCAAATTTGTTAGGTCAAAGACACGGGAAGCTTCCTGCGGACTTAAGTTCTCAATTGGGTGGTACCAATCGTATTTATTTCTTGCACACAGTGTGTCGAAAATGTAACATCATAATTTTTAAATGCAAAGCTTCAGTTTGAAAAAAATTAATTTAAAAAGTTCCGTCCACTTTATCCTCGCTATCCAAGTGCACACGTACATGACGGAACCTCATAGCCACTTTTTTGAAGGTATGCGAATACAACTTATTTTTACACCAATTCATATTTCTTCAAGTATTCTATTTCTTTGAAGATCAAAAACAAATAAGAAAACTAGTTATATCAGCCAACCTTTATACCGCGCCGAGTGCTCTGGTTGTCGTCAGTTAGCGAAACCCGAGCAATTCGGACCGCAGTACCCAAAAAAGATACCACGCGTAGGACTTGTCAGTGAGTGTGTCAAATTATACAATGACATTTAGCAACAAAAGTGATAAATAGTGCACGTGTCATCCTCTCTATGAAAACAATCAAGAAAATAAAAGAACAAAAGAAGATACTACTAAAATCGACCACGGACCTTCTTAGTTTCTCAAGCCTGGCTTTCCAAAAGACGCGGAAACTCAAGCCTCCTCCAAACCTAATGAACAGGAACAAAAAGAAAGAAAGTAGAAGGTAAAAGCAAAGAAAAAAACAAAATAGGAGACACAAATCGCGAAAGACACGAAATCATGAACTCAACAGAATGCTCCCCATTAGCAGCAATACCAACAAGAAATTGGCGAGCTACCTGCAAAAGCTACCAACGAATAAATCGAAACCTTGTTAACGAAGAGACGACGTTGGTCTAATAGATTTCATAAATAATGTCAGATACATCAGAAGCCAATGCTACGAAAACCATTATTTCTAAAATTGCTATCTTACAAGAAAATAAAAGTGCGAAAAGAAGTATCTCCTTCATGGTAATAGAAAACTGCGAAGATATATACGTTACTCAGAGGCAAAACCTTTCAATACCAAATACAGTAACCAGTTACCACTACAAACTTAGAATGATTAGACAAGGAAACACGGAAAGCGTACAATCATGGAATATGCGCTTCAGACAACAATTAAACGAATTAATTTATGTCATTCTAATCAAACGTTCAAAACCCGTAAGAGAAACGACTCTATTAAAACATACGTCATGAACCTCGAAGAAGACATCGGACAATAAGTTATCCCAAGTCAACCAGATATACTGGTCAAAGCCCAGAACCTCGCATCGAAAATGGAGCTACATATCAGAAAGAAACAAAGAGCACGGAAACCAGCCATAACACTGGCATCCCGCGAACTGAATGAAGCCGAAAGAAAATTTGAATACGTAAATAATGACCCTCCGAAATGATGAATAATGAACGAAACTAATGTGTTCCAAGTGTTTATGGATCGGACGCTCAACCGAGAGCTGTTATTCTCGAAATTTTCGATTCACCCACCATGGAAAGATCCCACCTCGAGTGACCCAAACAATAGAGGAATTCAGAAGCAACATATTTAGAGTCAACTGCACCACCACCGGAAGATTACTGTCAATTGTATTGCAACGAAGGGATGGAGAGGAGCCTTCTTCCTCGTCGATATCGGAACAGGAATAAACCTCATACAAGAAAAAGCGCCACCAAACGACAAAACCTCTTTCCCAAAGAGTTTCCTAATGGACAAATAACGAACTCGCCAGCAACAAAATTTG
Organism: Bombus vosnesenskii; assembly: GCF_011952255.1. Classification (NCBI taxonomy): domain Eukaryota; kingdom Metazoa; phylum Arthropoda; class Insecta; order Hymenoptera; family Apidae; genus Bombus; species Bombus vosnesenskii. The sequence continues at coordinate 306 of NW_022883409.1, read as the reverse complement.
CTATCTGATCATGCTAAAAGAAAACTATCAATTCAACGTAGTCTCTAACCACTTTCGTCTAATCGAAGATGGAATACTCCGAATTCCATTCCTTACAAAGTCACTACATCAAAGTCAAAACATCAGATAAGACCTGGTCAAACTCCGACTTCAACCCAATACATCAAAGGAAAATTCCGTGAAAGAGGTGAACGTGATAGCGCTACAGAGACCTCGATTGCCGCAAATTGAGAGCGTTTGTGCAATGGAAAGAGCGAGCGAGCGAGCAAATACCCGCGTCGAATGCCGCCGACAGAGTTGACGCAG
>NW_022883408.1:0-17330 GCF_011952255.1 Bombus vosnesenskii | reverse complement strand
ACCATTTTCGCGAGGACGAGAGTACGGAAATGACGTACTGGCAATTTTGTTTTGTGATAATACAAGCAGCTCGGTTTCAGTGAATTAAACTTGACCCCAAGCTTCTACTTATCTACCTTCCTTTCCTTTATTTTCCCTTCTATATCGGTTTTGCGGTTTTCCACATTTCCATCACAATAAACCATGTTTTTTCTCGATTTTACATGTTAGACAATGATTCACGGCAAAAGCGTCGACTGTAAAAATATTTGTAGTTTGCAATAGCAACAAGTATGTTTTCTCAAATAGAAAATATTGGGAGCGTACACGCTGGTAAAACAATTCATGAATAGCTCGTCCTCTGCTTGTTATTTGTTTCGATACTGTTAGCAAACAAATTCATGAAACATACTGGTATAGCGTAAAATGAACATAAAAGTTTTGCGTACACTTGAGAGCTGAACATTGGCTGTTATACGTATATTATATATATACGCACACAGTTATGTATATGTATATATATGTCGGAGATGAAAAAACACCGGAGCCTTTGGAATTTTGGATAATCCCGCAACATTGTAACCTAGAGTCTACTATAGCTGTAATTGAACAATTGTAGTTATTCAATCCGATTGTAATTGTTCGAGAGTTGTGATAATGAGCTTGGGCTCGAGGCGACGGTCAGTCGCCGAACGTAGCCGCGGTCACGGGATGAACGTTTTGCCTAACAAAGGTATGGAGTAATTCTATAGCTCTCCTCAAAAGAAATATTCGTGGCGACACGCGACAGTAAACATTCCAACGGTTTCTGTCCTGTGGCTCGCCACACGCAGACCCTATTCTTCGAGTAAGATGATTGCCAGATGTCGATGCGTCTCCGCAGTACATGTTCGGCTAGCCCGAGGGCCCGTTATAAATCTTAAGGCTTAGTTAACTAAAGTCCTTCAAACAGACAAACAGTCTTTGTCCCAACTACGGGAAGATAGGGGAGACATATTTTTCAACGAGCGGCGTCTCCCACTAGCAACTTTCCCTCGAGGGCGGCCAGCATCTTTTTCTAACCACCGATATGGAGATTGACCAATTAGCAGCAACGCCAATTTCCCTTACTTTCTGAACGAAGGCTTCTCTCGACGAATCCGATGATCTCGTATCCTTAGACACACCCCATTATAGTTTTCCTCTGTGGCATCATCGAGACGGGAGATTCATTCTCTCTCGCGATCCCGTCGACTAAAGAGTAACGTCTTTACACTCAGCAATTATTTTCACGTTGTACCAAGAAAGAGTCAGACTTAGATTCTGCGAGAACGTCCAACTATCATCCCGTTGGCCGCGGATTCGTTATCGAACTTGAGACCATTGTCACTAGCGCCCAAACGCCGTGGTAGATTGTCGAATCCGTGTTATCCATACTTGCGTCAATAAATCGTATCTTTGTCACACCGCAACGATGGCTACCTTCAATGAAGACTCATCAAACACCAACAGCCCTATCCTCAACGCTACCCCGACATATCTAATAATGCGAGATCAGAACGTTTAGCTTTAAATAAGAATTATGTAACTACAGATTGCACAGGACGACGGTGGCTATGTGGTTACTGTAGCTGACTGCAAACACATAGGTTGGCGGTTGGAATCCATTGCCGACTCGATTTTGACATAAGTGTGTTCAGGATCAGAAGTGAAATGTGATGTGTGTGAGAATGCGTACTTGGGCGACGCAGCTTCTACGTCTTAGGTCTCTCTAGGAAATTACCTCACGAGATGTGAAAAATAAAAATAAAAATAAAAATGCAATAAAGAAAAAATAAAAAAAGTAAGAAAGAAAAAAGCCTACCTATGAAAACAATATAGAAAAATGTGAAAAAAGCCTACCTATGAAAAGAATATAGAAAAAATGTGAAAAAAGCCTACCTATGAAAACAACATAGAAAAAACAAAAAAAGGAAAAAGGAAAAAAACTTTCTCCTCATATTCGTAATACTTGTAACACAGCAACGTTGATACTAATCCCGAACAACGAAACGAAGGTCACCTGTTATCAAAATGGTTGTGAAGAAGGATAAGGAAGTGAATATCCGTACTGTCATTGTCTTAGTGTAGTAGTCCAGCTACAGATTCCAGGATTACATCCCCCCGTGGCCCCGTAGTCCATATTTTTTGATAATTCCTACAATAATATTACATAATTATACTTACAGATTTTTATGCCAATTTATCTGCGATAATATGTTTAAAAAAGTAAAATCCCGGTAAAAGACAAAAGGGTAGACATTTGCATTACCTATTAAGTATTATAGAAAAATATTAGAGGAAACATATATATTTTATCGTCCTCTCCAAGGTCGGTGCAGCTGATATATAAAGGGGGTCCTATCCAAGGTCGGTGCTGCTGGTATATAAAGGCGGTACGATTCCCGGCGGAGCCAGCATCATCCGACCTAGGCAGATCAGTATAGTCGAACATTTAACATTCGAAATTTTTTCGAAAACTTGTAAACCATGGAGATTTTACAAAACACAAACGATCGGTTCCGAGAAGGAGTTCCCGTCCGGGTGGTTCGAGTCGAATCACTTACCACCATGTGGGTTCGTTTGGCTGGATGGCCGAAGATAACCCAAACACTCAATTTGAAGATGATGGAACATCCCGTGGAGTACTTGCCGAAGGCGAAAAGTTTAAGAACAGGCATGCTCGTCGCCGTGCTAGTAGATTTTAAGGAATCTAGCGCTTGGGAAAGAGCCATCCTTTTACAAAGGACCATGACTGGCTACATCGTCTTTCTAATCGATTGGGGGTTAGAAAGCGAGCAATGTCTCGATTCAATACGGCTGCTGCCCCGGAAATTGGCAAAAATGGCACCGTGGGCTAGAAAAATCGTCCTGCCAGGTGTACGAGAACAACCGATCCAAGGGAAGAGACATCGAGTGGCCCAATTCACCATGTTGAGACGGACAGGGGGCCTAGTCAACATCGATCCTTCTCCAGGAGAATCAATAACTGCAAGGTTGCTGCTGGACCGAGAGCCGGGAGAATCCGCAAGAGATATGGCAGCATACTGGCTGGAGTTGGGATACCTCGATCCCGAATAATCGCTACTATTGCCAGACTCTTTTTTTCTAAGTATAATAATTCTTGTATGTATGGTTGTATGTACGGTTTTATGTGGATATTTGTATTTTTTTTATACATATTACTACTGAATTGTATATTCTTAGTCAAGCATGGTTTTGTATGTCTGGTTTTGTATGTATGGTTTCGTATGTATGATTGTATGTACAGTTTTATGTGAATATTTGTATTTTTCTATATATATTAGTACTAAATTGTATATTCTTAGTCAAGACTCTAGGTGAATAAAAACTAATGAAAGCTTAAAAACTTTTCAACGCTCTCTTATCGCTCCTTCTCATTCACACAAGTCCTACAATACTAAATTTAATGTTCAGCTGTACGAATTGCAAGTAAAAAAAAAATAAAAAATAAAGAATAAAATAAAAGTACGAAATACAAAAAAAAAGAATAAAAGAATAAAATAAAATAAAAAAGGAATAAAAGAAATAAAATAAAATAAAATAAAAAAAACGACGACTAGCACTCACGAGTGATATCAAGTCGGTGAAACAATCCCAAAAAGAAATGAAGCCTTTCCTCTACGAGGAGAGGCGTACGTCTCCGCCACGGTGGCCATCATCGGGCCCCGGAAATAAACGAAGCAGGTCACCCACCCCACGGGACACGTGCCGCCACTGCGGTGCTTATGGACATACGATATCTGAATGCCGCAAGAAGAAGATGAGGTTGGAATCGAAGGAGGACCCCCGACGCCTGCGGGAAAGCCGCCCGGCCGCATCGCCAAAAACATCGTGCTTCAAATGCCATAAGCCGGGACACATCGCGCCGCGTTGCCCTCTGCTGCGAGAAGGGAAACGTCGTTCCGAGGGAGAGCATCGTGTCGATGCCTGTGTCACAGACGAAATTCGAGCAGCTGTATATAACAAACCGAAATTCCGAACGCCTTATCACGTGTGACCGTCCGGTCAGCATCCGTTCTCAGCCGCCTGTGTGGCATTCGATCACTCCAGCCGTTCTCCGAATTTTACACTAAGCATAAACAAAACCTTCTCCCACTCCAACGAATGGAAGAATATATATGCTCCCTTCAAAATCATCCAGTCAGTCTAATAAAAAATTCTTAACTAATCCAAGTATCGAAAGTGTATCATCGCGAACCGAAAAAATTGTATAAATTGAGTCAAAAATAAAAAGAACTTTATCTCCTTTTCGGAAATTAACAAGTTCCTTATTTTTACCTTAATTTTACACGACACCTGCGTGGTGGAAGCCCCCACCGGTAGATTAAATCAGCAGGGTGAGTAGTTCCCATTCTATTCCGATTCTGGAGCCGAGTGCTCGCTAATTAAAGAATCCGCAGCCTCGAAATTGTCCGGCAAAAGAACGACTCACGTAGTAGCACTGCGAGGACAGTGACCCGAGCGATATGAGTACCCCGGCCTCCGACGAGGGTCATTAACCCAACGCCAGGAAGCTGAAGCGGCCGTGTATTCACATGCACTGCCAGCGGCAACGCCAGGAAGCTGAAGCGGTCGTGTATTCACATGCACTGCTAGCGGCAACGCCAGGAAGCTAAAGCGGTCGTGTATTCACATGCACTGCTAGCGGCAACGCCATGAAACTGAAGCGGTCGTGTACTCGCGCGCACTGCCAGCTGCAATGTTACGAACCTCAATCGGTCGTGTATTCGCACGCACTACCAGTGAAACTCTGTGCAGTCGTGCAATCTACAAAATCAAAATTCATCTGGGTGCAAAATCGCAAATAGTCCGTCACGCCACTCCGATCCGACTGATAAACCACAGGATGCAACTAATGTTTCGAATACTAATCATGATGTTAATAATTCTGTCCTTTTATTGTCGTTACCGAAACCTCGAGCAAAATCCTGTTGTCGAACTGGACCCTTGGTTTATTTGACATTTGATTAAGTTGTAAATAATGTTGATTGTACCGAATCTAATGTTAGGAAAACCCAATATTTTAGCTACACCCGAGGACGTGCGATAGTCAGAATGGCCGTGTCGGAGGTAAGAGGACACCGGTGCCTTCCCTTTGAAACCTCGGGAGGATCCATAGGGGCATTGCAGTTGGAGTCTACAGTTGTAATTAAGCGATTTGCCGTCATTCTGCCCAGTTGTATTTGTTTGAGACTTGTGACAATGAGCTTGGGCTCAAGGCGACAATTAGTCGCCGAACGTAGCCGCGGTCAACGGGACGAACTCTCCATCTAACAAAAGCATTGAGTAACCCTATAGCTCTCCTTAAAAAAAAGATTTGTGGCGGCACGTGGCAGTAAACATTCCAACGGTTTCTGTCCCGTAGCTCGCCAAACGCAGATCCTATTCTCCGGGCAAGATGTTTACCAGATGCCTACGCGTCTCCGCAGTACGTGGTCGGCTAGCCCGAGGACGGTTATAAACACTAATATCTAGTTATCTAAAATCCTTCAACAGATAAACAGTCTTCGTCCCAGTTACAGGAAGACAGGAGAGACCTATTTTTCCACGAACGACGTCTCCCACTAGCAACCTTCCCTCGAGGGCGGCTAGCATCCTTTTCTAACTACCGATTTGGAGATTGGCCAATTAGCAGCAACGTCAATTTCCCTTATTTTCCGAACGTAGGATATCCCCGACGAATCCGATGATCTCGTGTCCTTAGACACAACCCATCATAGTTTTCCTCTGAGGTATCACCGGGACGGAAGGTCATTCTCTCTTGCGATCTCATCGACAAAAAGATTAACGCCTTAGGGTCAGCGAATATTAATAAAGAATCCGACTTAGATTTTTTGCTAGTGCGTACGACTACCATCCCGTTGTGCGCGGATTGAACCTAGGACCATTGTCATTAGTTTCTCGAGTATCTAATTACCACGGTTACTTGTCCGGTTCTATGGTAACCGTATTTGCACTAGCCAATGTCTTCTCTATTGCATAACGACGACGTGTAATCCAAACGAAGATTCGCTTCACGCCCCTAACCCTAATTCTAATGTAAACCCTACATATATATATATATCTATAACATATAGGTTGGCGGTTCGAATCCATTCCCTTGTCACAAGTAGTCTGGTTTCCTGGTGACGGGTACTTTCCTCAGATATAGCATCTATACAGCACCCGGGCAACCCTAGAAGCCATCGGATTTGGGATACGCCCAACCAGCGCACACGGTACCGAGTACCTTATGTTACCTCGATTAGTTAGGCCTGCAGGAGGCTTTCACTCGTCTCAGGTCGAACGGGGCATTTTCCAAGCCCTGCCGTCTTCTCGGGACGGTATCTGGAGCAGGTGGGACGCTGCTCACCCGCCGAATTCGGAGGAACCAAGTCCCCCTTAAATCGGCCCTCTTGCCAGCATTTGGCGACAACCACTGCCACCACGAATCCATACCCATAATTGGCCGTTCGCTACGCCCTCTGGGCTAACACTCGGCCGACCGTGGTACCGTTCATTGTCAACGGTGGGACCGAGCCTGGAGATGTACCGCCACGTCTCTGCTGCACGGTTATCCTGCTAATCGTGCAGACAGACCCAGATGAGACTCACGTATGCGGCAACCTTCTTTGCGGTGTATATGGGGACTCACGTAAGCGGGACGCTTGCCCCGACGGTCCTCCCTGGCTGCGGGAACGTGGGTTTGCCAGCCCCCATAGACTCGCATAAGCGAATCCTCCCTGCGGGAACATTCCCTTGTCACAGGTGAAATTCGGGCAGCCATATGATAAACCAAAATTCCGAGCGCCTTATTACGTGTGACCGTCCGGTCAGCACCCGTCCTCAGCCGCCTGCGTGGTATTCGGTCACTCCAGCCGTTCTCCGAAATATATGATAAGTACAAGCAAAGCCTTCTCCCACTCCAACGAAAAAAAGAATATAAGTGCTCCCTTCAAAATCATCCAGTCAGTCAAAAAAATTCTTAACTCATCCAAGTATCGATAGTGTATCATTGCGAACCGAAAATAATATTGTACAAATTGAGTAAAAATAAAAAGAACTCGATCTCCTGTTCGGAAATTGACAAGTTTCTTATTTTTATCTTAATTTTACGCGACACCCTCCTGGATTTTGACATAAGTGTGTTCAGGATCGGAAGTAAAATGTGATGTGTCTGAGAATCCGTACTTGGGCGACGCAGCTTCTACGTCTTAGGTCTCTCCCGAGATGTGAAAAATAAAAATAAAAATAAAATAAAGAAAAAATAAAAAAAAGTAAAAAAAGAAAAAAAGCCTACCTATGAAAACAACATTGAAAAAATGTGAAAAATAAAACAAAGCTTACCTATGAAAACAACATAGAAAAAACAAAAAAGGAAAAAAATTCTTCCTCCTCATATTCGTAATACTTGTAACACAGCAACATTGATACAAACTCCGAACAACGAAACGAAGGTCACCTGCCATCGAAATGGTTGTGAAGAAGAATAAGGTTGTGAATATCCGTACTGCCGTTGCCTTAATGTAGCAGTCCAGTTACAGATTCCAGGTTTACATCCCCCTGGGGCCCCGTAGTCCATATTTTTTGATAATTCTTACAATAATATTTTATAATTAGACTTACAGATTTTTATGCAAATTTATCTGCGATAATATATTTAAAAAAGTAGAATCCCGGTAAAAGACAAAAGGGTAGACAATTGCATTACCTGTTGTTACGCCACGAGGCTGACCACAGGCTGTATTTTCTAACCGTCGCTCGCGGTCCTACAGAGTCGCAGGCAAACCGTCTTATCTGCCCGCCGGATCATTTACATGTATCGACGAGAGCATAGTTGTCGCCAAGCAGCGAGCTCTCGAAACGTCGATTTTTGACCGTTACGTTTCTCGCACAAGAAGAGTCATACGTGATCGTAGGCGCGAGCGGTGGCGTGGCCCGAGCATAGTGGGGGTCGTCTTCCAAATGAGACAAAGGAATAATCGAAGGGCGATCATTTTCTTCTGACAAGTCAAACATGGCACTTCGACAAATGTGACGAGCAAACGAATTTATCCAGAGATATCGCAAAGTCGAGTCAAATTACTGTAACATATTCATCATATTATTATAAAATATATCACTCTATGTTAACCTCTTAATACAGTGTTACATTTATTAAACCACCTCTGTTGTCTTAACCGAAACAGGGGAACGACTATTTCGCGGCGTCGATTAACATAATCGTAGCGAGAATTTACGCCTCTTGCTGACGCGTTTTCCTAGCGACCTAGTCTCTCCCCGCGAACAGTCGTAACAAATATTAAGTATTATAGAAAAATATTAAAGGAAGCATATATATTTCGTCGTATTACGTGCAAATTTGTCACAAGTGCGTAAAATACCGCAGTCTATTTACATAATAAAATTAATAATTCTTATGTGTCATAAGTTAAATTTTCTTTACCATTTCCTCCAGAACTTCTTGTCCCCTCAGAATATTGCCTAACGTTGTGTCTAAAGATTACGAAGTACAACGCGTCTACTGAGTGGCCCGCTCGAGCTGAAAAGAGCTTCCGCGAGTCGTCTCGCGCCTTAGCTGACTCCGAAATGTTAGTGCATCTGATTCCAGGCGCGCGCGTTAGGCTCGCGGTCGACACGTCCGATAACGCCACAGGTGAGGTACATCAACTGCGCGTCAACGATACCTGGCAGCCCCTAGGTTTCATGACGAAATCGCTATCCCCCGCGTACGATCCTGAGTTTCTAACGATGTACGCGGCGGTGAAACGATTCAGGCACACCGACGAAGGGGAGACTCCGGGATCTACACGGATAACAAACCCCTAGTATACGCGTTTGATCAGAATCCCGATAAGTGTTCGCCGAGGCAATTTCGTCATCTGGACTACGTCGGACAATTTACGACCGATATTCGACACTTAAAAGGGATAGATAGTCGATATCAGTCGATAATCAAACGCAAGCCGCAGCGCAAGAGAACGATACCGAGCTGCGCGAGATCATTAGGTCCGCCTTTAGTGCGCAGAAATTAAGAAAGAGACAAATTCCCGATCAAGATGTCGGAATATATTGTGATCTTTCGACCGAAGACCTGAGACCATTCGTATCGGAACCGTTACGACGCACAGTGTTTCGATCGCTGCATGAACTTTTCCATCCCTGGTTGCGCGCCACGCAAAAACTGGCGACGGCGCATTTTGTCTGGCCGTAAATAAACAAAAATAGTGGAATGTGAACGCGGCAGTGCATACTATTCCAGCGCAATAAAGTCACCAGGCAAGTATCCTCACCAGGTGGAACGTTCAAATCGTTAGCAGGTCGGTTGGAACATATACACTTAGACATTATCGTGATGCAATACTCACTAGGCACCGATATTGTCTAACGTGCATCGAACGTTTTTCGCGTTGTCCTGATGCCGTTCCCATTGCCGATATGGAAGCCCCCACCGTGGCCTCGGCCCTCCTTTCGACTTGGATTTTTCGTTACGGCGGTCCCTTGAAAATAACAACTAATCCAGGACGACAATTCGAATCGTGTTTGTTTGAAGAGTTATGCCGTGTGCTCGGCATCACGCACTTACGCAGGTCGTCCTATCATCCCGCCTCTTGTGGGATGGTAGAGCGCTTACATAGACAACATAAAGCGGCGATCAAGTGGTACGACACGTGCAAATCGTACTATTGGGCATTCGAACCGTGATAAAGGAGGACCTAGACGCAACGGTAGCTGAAATGATCTACGGCACCGGCATGCGATTGCCGCCGGAGTTCTTTTTGCAAACCAATCAGCGAGCCAATCCGGAATTCGCGAACCTGCTTAAAGAACGGATGGGGAAGGTCAGACCACAGCACATTACACGACCTGGCGGAAGAAAGATATTCGTTTTCCGCGATTTGGATCCTTCGCCGTACGTATTTTGATGACTTGTCCCGATTACAATCCCTTCGCGGCCGCCTTAAGAACGGGCCGTTTAAAGTAACGCAAAGAGGCGAAAAGAAGTACACAATCGAAGTCAACAATCGCGACGTAACGATTTTCCGTAGACAGGCTAAAGCCAGCCTTTGTAGTACCGGAGGACCTCGAAGAGGAATCGACCAAAACCCTTAACGTGCTTATTCCTGTAGAACACACGAACGAAAACATTAGCAATAGGTTCGTTACGCGGTCTAGTCGAAGAGTCCGTCTTCCCGATTGACTACAGGTAAGTTTCGGTTATGCATCGTTAATTATCGGACGCGGGGTATACTACGAAAATATTAAAAACAGCGACGGTCGATGTAAACACGTGATGAACATATCACATTAAAAACGTATTCACTGCTTTTGGGGGGGGGGGGGAATATAGCGGCACATGAGTCAGAGGACAATTCAAATCGTGTTGTTGTTTTGCCTCGGAGTATCGAGATCGTAAGGATACAAGTAATGTAGGAACAAATATACTCCGGGCAAAACAACGTCGCCGCTACGGCGAACAAAGACGAATTTGCATCATCCGACTTCTTGTTGTGGACGCCTAAACGGTGGTGCATTGCATTCGCAGTGTAAAATGGAGTTCAACGTGAGCTCAAACGTCGACATGTCTCCAACGGGAAGGAAATGACGGCTAGATTTCATCAAAATCGACGAAATCTTCGCGATATGCGAGTTATTTTGCGTGTTTCGACGCTAAAACGGTAGTGCATTGCATTTGCAGTGTAAAATGGAGTTCAACGAGCGCAAAAGCGTTGAAATATCTCCAACGGGAAGGAAATGACAGTTAGCTTCCGTCAAAATCGACGAAATCTTCGCGATTTGCGAGCTATTTTGCTTGTTTCGACGCTGAAACGGTAGTCCATTACATTTGCCGTGTAAAATGGAGTTCAACGAGCTCGTAAACGTCAAAATATCCCCAACGGGACGGGAATGACGGCTACTTTTCGTCAAAATCTACGAAATCATCGCGATTTGCGAGATATTTTGATTGTTTCGACGCTTAAACGGTAGTGCATTGCATTTGCAGTGTAAAATGGAGTTAATCGAGCGCTTAAGCGTCGAAACATCTCCAACGGAAAGGAACTGACGGCTAGATTTCGTCGAAATCGGTGAAATCTTCGCGAATTGCAAGCTATTTTGCTTGTCTCGACGCCTACACGGCAGTGCATTACATTTGCAGTGTAAAATGGAGTTCAACGAGCGCTTAAACGTCGAAGTATCTCCAACGAGAAGGAAATGACAGTTAGTTTCCGTCAGAATCGACGAAATCTTCGCGATTTACGAGCTATTTTGCTTGTCTCGACGCTTAAACGGTAGTGCATTGCATTTGGAGTGTAAAATGGAGTTCAACGTGAGCTCAAACGTCGACATGTCTACAACGGGAAGGAAATGACTGCTAGATTTCATCAAAATCGACGAAATCTTCGCGATATGCGAGTTATTTTGCGTGTTTCGACGCTAAAACGGTAGTGCATTGCATTTGCAGTGTAAAATGGAGTTCAACGAGCGCAAAAGCGTTGAAATATCTCCAACGGGAAGGAAATGACAGTTAGCTTCCGCAAAATCGACGAAATCTTCGCGATTTGCGAGCTATTTTGCTTGTTTCGACGCTGAAACGGTAGTCCATTACATTTGCCGTGTAAAATGGAGTTCAACGAGCTCGTAAACGTCAAAATATCCCCAACGGGACGGGAATGACGGCTACTTTTCGTCAAAATCTACGAAATCATCGCGATTTGCGAGATATTTTGATTGTTTCGACGCTTAAACGGTAGTGCATTGCATTTGCAGTGTAAAATGGAGTTAATCGAGCGCTTAAGCGTCGAAATATCTCCAACGGAAAGGAACTGACGGCTAGATTTCGTCGAAATCGGCGAAATCTTCGCGAATTGCAAGCTATTTTGCTTGGCTCGACGCCTACACGGTAGTGCATTACATTTGCAGTGTAAAATGGAGTTCAACGAGCGCTTAAACGTCGAAGTATCTCCAACGAGAAGGAAATGACAGTTAGTTTCCGTCAGAATCGACGAAATCTTCGCGATTTACGAGCTATTTTGCTTGTCTCGACGCTTAAACGGTAGTGCATTGCATTCGCAGTGTAAAATGGAGATCAACGTGAGCTCAAACGTCGACATGTCTCCAACGGGAAGGAAATGACGGCTAGATTTCATCAAAATCGACGAAATCTTCGCGATATGCGAGCTATTTTGCTTGTCTCGACGCTTAAACGGTAGTGCATTGCATTCGCAGTGTAAAATGGAGTTCAACGTGAGCTCAAACGTCGACATGTCTCCAACGGGAAGGAAATGACGGCTAGATTTCATTAAAATCGACGAAATTTTCGCGATATGCGAGTTATTTTGCGTGTTTCGACGCTAAAACGGTAGTGCATTGCATTTGCAGTGTAAAATGGAGTTCAACGAGCGGAAAAGCGTTGAAATATCTCCAACGGGAAGGAAATGACAGTTAGCTTCCGTCAAAATCGACGAAATCTTCGCGGTTTGCGAGCTATTATGCTTGTGTCGACGCTTAAGCGGTAGTGCATTGCATTTGCAGTGTAAAATGGAGTTTAGCAAGCGCTTAAACGTCGAATTGTCTCCAACGGGAAGGAAATGACGGTTAGTTTCCGTCAAAACGACGAAATCATCTCGATTTGCGAGCTATTTTGCTTGTTTCGACGCTGAAACGGTAGAACATTACATTTGCAGTGTAAAATGGAATGAAACGAGCGCTAAAACATCGAAATATTTCCAGCGGGGAGGGAATGACGGCTACTTTTCGTCAAAATCCACGAAATTATAGCCATTTGCGAGCTATTTTTCTTGTTCCACTCTTAAACGGTAGAACATTTAATTTGCAGTGTAAAATGGAGTTCAACGAGCGCTTAAACGTCGAAATATCTCCAACGGGAAGGAAATGACGGCTAGTATTTCTTCGAAATCGACGAAATCTTCGCGATTTGCGAGCTATATTGCTTGTTTCGACGCTTAAACGGTAGTGCATTGCATTCGCAGTGGAAAATGGAGTTCAACGAGCGCTTAAACGTCGAAATATCTCCAACGGGAATGAAATGACAGTTAGTTTCCGTCAAAATCGACGAAATCTTCGCGATTTGCGAGCTATTTTGCTTGTCTCGACGCTTAATCGGTAGTGCATTGCATTTGCAGTGTAAAATGGTGTTCAACGAACGCTTAAACGTCTAAATGTCACCAACGGGAATGAAATGATAGTTAGTTTCCGTCAAATTCGACGAAATCTTCGCGATTTGCGAGCTATATTGCTTGTTTCGACGCTTAAACGGTAGTGCATTGCATTTGCAGTGTAAAATGGTGTTCAACGAACGCTTAAACGTCTAAATGTCACCAACGGGAAGGAAATGACAGTTAGTTTCCGTCAAAATCGACGAAATCTTCGCGATTTGCGAGTTATTTTGTTTAATCGGTAGTCCATTACATTTGCCGTGTATAATAGAGTTCAACGAGCGCTCAAACGTCGAAATATCTCCAACGGGAAGGGAATGACGGGAAAATGAAATGACGGTAGAACATTACATTTGCAGTGTAAAATGGAATGAAACGAGCGCTCAAACGTCGAAATGTCTCCAACGGGAAGGAAATGACGGCTAGATATCATCGAAATCGACGAAATCTTCGCGATTTGCGAGCTATTTTGCTTGTCTCGACGCTGAAACGGTAGTCCATTACATTTGCCGTGTAAAATGGTGTTCAACGAGCTCTCAAACGACGAAATATCTTCAACGGGAAGGAAATGGCAGTTAGTTTTCCTCAAAATCGACGAAATCTTCGCGCTTTGCGAGCTATATTGCTTGTTTCGACGCTTAATCGGTAGTGCATTGCATTTGCAGTGTAAAATGGAGTTTAACGAGCGCTTAAACGTCTAAATGTCACCAACGGGAATGAAATGACAGTTAGTTTCCGTCAAAATCGACGAAATCTTCGCGATTTGCGAGCTATACTGCTTGTCTCGACGCTTAATCGGTAGTGCTTTGCATTTGCAGTGTAAAATGGTGTTCAACGAACGCTTAAACGTCTAAATGTCACCAACGGGAAGGAAATGACAGTTAGTTTCCGTCAAAATCGACGAAATCTTCGCGATTTGCGAGCCATTTTGCTTGTCTCGACGCTTAATCGGTAGTCCATTACATTTGCCGTGTAAAACAGAGTTCAACGAGCGCTCATACGTCGAAATATCTCCAACGGGAAGGAAATGGCAGTTAGTTTTCCTCAAAATCGACGAAATCTTCGCGCTTTGCATGCTATATTGCTTGTTTCGACGCTCAAACGGTAGTGCATTGCATTTGCAGTGGAAATGGTGTTCAACGAACGCTTAAACGTCTAAATGTCACCAACGGGAAGGAAATGACAGTTAGTTTCCGTCAAAATCGACGAAATCTTCGCGATTTGCGAGCCATTTTGCTTGTCTCGACGCTTATCGGTAGTCCATTACATTGGCAGTGTAAAATGGAGTGAAATGAGCGCTTAAACGTCTAAATGTCACCAACGGGAAGGAAATGACAGTTAGTTTCCGTCAAAATCGACGAAATCTTCGCGATTTGCGAGCTATTTTGCTTGTCTCGAAGCTTAATCGGTACTGCATTGCATTTGCAGTGTAAAACGGAGTTCAACGAGCGCTTAAACGTTGAAATATCTACAACGGAAAGGAAATGACAGTTAGTTTCCGTCAAAATCATCGCGATTTGGGAGCCATTTTGCTTGTTTCGACGCTTAAACGGTAGTGCATTGCATTTGCAGTGTAAAATGGAGTTAATCGAGCGCTTAAGCGTCGAAATATCTCCAACGGAAAGGAACTGACGGCTAGATTTCGTCGAAATCGGCGAAATCTTCGCGAATTGCAAGCTATATTGCTTGTTTCGACGCTCAAACGGTAGTGCATTGCATTTGCAGTGTAAATTGGAGTTTAACGAGGGCTTAAACGTCGAAATATCTCCAACGGGAAGGAAATGACAGTTAGCTTTCATCAGAATCGACAAACTCTTCACGATTTGGGAGCTATTTTGCTTGTGTCGACGCTTAAGCGGTAGTGCATTACATTTGCACTGTAAAATGGTGTTCAACGAGCGCTTATACGTCGAAATGTCTCCAACGGGCAGGAAATGACGGCTAGATTTCATCGAAATCGACGAAATCTTCGCGATTTGTGAGCTATTTTGCTTGTTGTGGACGCCTAAACGGTGGTGCATTGCATGTGCAGTGTAAAAAGGAGTTGAACGAGCGCTTAAACGTCGAAATATCCCCAACGGAAAGGAAATGACGGCTAGTTTTCGACAACATCGACGAAATCTTCGCGCTTTCGAAGCTATTTTGCATGTTTGGACGCTTAAACGGTAGTGCATTGCATTTGCAGTGTAAATTGGAGTTTAACGAGGGCTTAAACGTCGAAATATCTCCAACGGGAAGGAAATGACAGTTAGTTTTTGTTAAAATCGACGAAATCTTCGCGATTTGGGAGCTATTTTGCTTGTTTCGATGCTGAAACGGTAGTCCATTACATTTGCCGTGTAAAATGGAGTTCAACGAGCTCTCAAACGTCGAAATATCTCCAACGGGAAGGAAATGGCAGTTAGTTTTCCTCAAAATCGACGAAATCTTCGCACTTTGCATGCTATATTGCTTGTTTCGACGCTCAAACGGTAGTGCATTGCATTTGCAGTGGAAAATGGAGTTCAACGAGCGCTTAAAAGTCGAAATGTCTCGAACGGAAGGAAATGACGGCTAGTTTCCGTCAAAATCGACGAATCATCACGATTTGCGAGCTGTTGGGCTTGGTTCGACGCGTAAACGGTAGAGCATTACTGTTGCAGTGTAAAATGGAGTTCAACGAGCTCGTAAACGTCAAAATATCTCCAACGGGAAGGGAATGACGGCAACTTTTCGTCAAAATCTACGAAATCATCGCGATTTGCGAGCTATATTGCTTGTTTCGACGCTTAAACGGTAGAGCATTACATTGGCAGTGTAAAATGGAGTGAGATGAGCGCTTAAATGTCTAAATGTCACCAACGGGAAGGAAATGACAGTTAGTTTCCGTCAAAATCGACGAAATCTTCGCGATTTGCGAGCTATTTTGCTTGTCTCGACGCTTAATCGGTAGTGCTTTGCATTTGCAGTGTAAAATGGAGTTTAACGAGCGCTTAAACGTCGAAATATCTCCAACGGGAATGAAATGACAGTTAGTTTCCGTCAAAATCGACGAAATCTTCGCGATTTGCGAGCTATTTTGCTTCTCTCGACGCTTAATCGGTAGTGCTTTGCATTTGCAGTGTAAAATGGTGTTCAACGAACGCTTAAACGTCTAAATGTCACCAACGGGAAGGAAATGACAGTTAGTTTCCGTCAAAATCGACGAAATCTTCGCGATTTGCGAGTTATTTTGCTTGTCTCGACGCTTAATCGGTAGAACATTACATTTGCAGTGTACAATTGAATGAAACGAGCGCTCAAACGTCGAAATATCTCCTACGGGAAGGAAATGGCAGTTAGTTTTCCTCAAAATCGACGAAATCTTCGCGCTTTGCATGCTATATTGCTTGTTTCGACGCTCAAACGGTAGTGCATTGCATTTGCAGTATAGAAATTGGAGTTTAACGGGGGCTTAAACGTCGAAATATCTCCAACGGGAAGAGGAAATGACGGCTAGTTTCCGTCAAAATCGACGAAATCATCACGATTTGCGACTGTTGGAGAAACTGGTTCGACGCGTAAAGGTAGAGCATTACTGTTGCAGTGTAAAATAGTGTTCAACGAACGCTTAAACGTCTAAATGTCACCAACGGGAAGGAAATGACAGTTAGTTTCCGTCAAAATCGACGAAATCTTCGCGATTTGCGAGCCATTTTGCTTGTCTCGACGCTTAATCGGTAGTCCATTACATTGGCAGTGTAAAATGGAGTGAAATGAGCGCTTAAATGTCTAAATGTCACCAACGGGAAGGAAATGACAGTTAGTTTCCGTCAAAATCGACGAAATCTTCGCGATTTGCGAGCTATTTTGCTTGTCTCGACGCTTAATCGGTAGTGCTTTGCATTTGCACTGTAAAATGGAGTTTAACGAGCGCTTAAACGTCGAAATATCTCCAACGGGAATGAAATGACAGTTAGTTTCCGTCAAAATCGACGAAATCTTCGCGATTTGCGAGCTATTTTGCTTGTTTCGACGCTGAAACGGTAGTCCATTACATTTGCCGTGTAAAATGGAGTTCAACGAGCTCGTAAACGTCAAAATATCCCCAACGGGACGGGAATGACGGCTACTTTTCGTCAAAATCTACGAAATCATCGCGATTTGCGAGATATTTTGATTGTTCCGACGCTT
>NW_022883407.1:15000-20000 GCF_011952255.1 Bombus vosnesenskii | reverse complement strand
CTGTGACACACAGATTCAACTACGAGCTTTTTAACCGCAACAACTTTAATATACGCTATTGGAGCTGGAATTACCGCGGCTGCTGGCACCAGACTTGCCCTCCAATTGGTCCTCGTTAAAGGATTTAAAGTGTACTCATTCCGATTACGGGGCCTCGGATGAGTCCCGTATCGTTATTTTTCGTCACTACCTCCCCGTGCCGGGAGTGGGTAATTTGCGCGCCTGCTGCCTTCCTTGGATGTGGTAGCTGTTTCTCAGGCTCCCTCTCCGGAATCGAACCCTGATTCCCCGTTACCCGTTACAACCATGGTAGGCGCAGAACCTACCATCGACAGTTGATAAGGCAGACATTTGAAAGATGCGTCGCCGGTGCTAGATGACCATGCGATCAGCACAAAGTTATTCAGAGTCACCAAAACAAACGATGGACGGACAGACGAGCCATCCGCCACCGATTGGTTTTGATCTAATAAAAGCATTCCTACCATCTCTGGTCGGAATCTGTTTGCATGTATTAGCTCTAGAATTACCACAGTTATCCAAGTAAATGTAGGTATGATCTAAGAAACCATAACTGATTTAATGAGCCATTCGCGGTTTCACCTTAATGCGGCATGTACTGAGACATGCATGGCTTAATCTTTGAGACAAGCATATGACTACTGGCAGGATCAACCAGGGATCTTATTCGTATAACAATTCTTATAAATTTCGTTTAAGTTCTCTTAGTGTCGTAGGTGGGACGTAAGCACCGTACGACGAGACTTTTCGTTCTTAAGATAGATATATTATACAATATATCTCCTAGCGACGTTCGAGATACACCCATATTTCAGTAATAATCTTCGAACGCCGCTCGCAGCCACTTTGTAATTCTCAACTCCACCTCCTCTCTCTCTCTCTCTCTCTCTCTCATAGTCTTATATAGAATGTTTAAGATCATACTTCTAAAGGAACATTCCTTTAATAATGCTGTCTTCGTGTAAAAAGACATATCTCAGTTAGAATATCTTAGCGGTAAAGCACGTATACACCTCACGCTGAACGAACAAGCGCGTATCCCAGTGCGTCATGCTGGACATACCGTAAGAATATTCTTCCCAATCGGTAGAACATTTTCGGTAGAAAACATACTACGCAAAGATAGTACGCTCCTACCGCCTCATCGAATACTTCTGCGAAAGCAGAAGTTTTTATAGAAAGCAGACGGTTATACTCTTTTTGAATGAATCGATGCTCAGTTAGTACAAGCACACACGCATCTAACAACTTTTGTTAGAATACGTACACACAGGTCACCAGCTTCCCGACTCAGGGGAACCTTGCCACGATATTTGGTCATTACGTCCAGGACAGCGACCCGCGGCGCAGCAGTGTAGAGAAAAAACCAGAACGAGAACGGAGGAACAGTCGAGAAATAGCGTAAAATACACTAAGACTCGAGGAGCGGTGACTGAATTCTCAACCGAGGCCGTAGAATAGCCACGCGCTCAACGCTGTTCCGACCGAACCGTCCGGCTCGACGTCTCTCTTATAGATACGAAAGCGCCAGCCGGAAGGCCGGCGCCGGCCGGGCTAGCGGCCGCGCGCTTACGGTGCAAAACCTCCGTAGCAACGTACCGTTCGGAAGGGACGCTGGAACTTAGTCTCGCGAACGCTCGATCACTACTATACAAAGCCAATATCCAACCATCGAAATACATTACCAGACGTTTTATTAACATAATAGAAATGCATTTTTACCAAAAAATTAATTTTTTTTTTCACCGAAAAATTCCATCAGTAAACATACTCTTATATCGAATACGGACAAAAAACAAGTTTATAATCAATTACAATACGTTAAAATAAGTAGAAATATGCAAAAAAATATATACCTTGTAACGTTAATTAACGAAAAAATTGGAAAAATATCCCAGTCGTGTCAGTCCGACGAACGCTAATTTTTTGAAAAAATCGATAAAAATGTTTAATCCCGACGTATTTAATAGAGATAGAACGATTCCCGTAAAAAATTTATACCTTGTAACGCTTTTTAACGAATAAACTCGAAAAAACTTTTTCGCGCCCGGAATTTTTCTAAGTCCCAACGTACCGGCTCGGAATTTTTCTATGTTCCAACGACCGGTCGTGTCGGTTCGAACGTTTTTATATCCGTCCGCGGACGATATAAACGCTTAATCCCGACGTGTTTCATCGAGTTATAACGATTTATGCAAAAATATTCGTACGTTGTAACGCTTTTTAACGAATTAACTGAAAAAGAGTGTTCGGTCCGAAAATTTTCTAAGTCCGAACGACCGGACGCATAGGTCCGTTTTTAAAAATCGTTCTCGGACGGAAATAAACCATTAATCCCGACGTATTTCGTCGAGTTACGTCGATTTATGCAAAAAAATTCATACCTTGTAACGCTTTTTAACGAATAAACTCGAAAAAACTTTTTCGCGCCCGGAATTTTTCTAAGTCCCAACGTACCGGCTCGGAATTTTTCTATGTTCCAACGACCGGTCGTGTCGGTTCGAACGTTTTTATATCCGTCCGCGGACGATATAAACGCTTAATCCCGACGTGTTTCATCGAGTTATAACGATTTATGCAAAAATATTCGTACGTTGTAACGCTTTTTAACGAATTAACTGAAAAAGAGTGTTCGGTCCGAAAATTTTCTAAGTCCGAACGACCGGACGCATAGGTCCGTTTTTAAAAATCGTTCTCGGACGGAAATAAACCATTAATCCCGACGTATTTCGTCGAGTTACGTCGATTTATGCAAAAAAATTCATACCTTGTAACGCTTTTTAACGAATAAACTCGAAAAAACTTTTTCGCGCCCGGAATTTTTCTAAGTCCCAACGTACCGGCTCGGAATTTTTCTATGTTCCAACGACCGGTCGTGTCGGTTCGAACGTTTTTATATCCGTCCGCGGACGATATAAACGCTTAATCCCGACGTGTTTCATCGAGTTATAACGATTTATGCAAAAATATTCGTACGTTGTAACGCTTTTTAACGAATTAACTGAAAAAGAGTGTTCGGTCCGAAAATTTTCTAAGTCCGAACGACCGGACGCATAGGTCCGTTTTTAAAAATCGTTCTCGGACGGAAATAAACCATTAATCCCGACGTATTTCGTCGAGTTACGTCGATTTATGCAAAAAAATTCATACCTTGTAACGCTTTTTAACGAATAAACTCGAAAAAACTTTTTCGCGCCCGGAATTTTTCTAAGTCCCAACGTACCGGCTCGGAATTTTTCTATGTTCCAACGACCGGTCGTGTCGGTTCGAACGTTTTTATATCCGTCCGCGGACGATATAAACGCTTAATCCCGACGTGTTTCATCGAGTTATAACGATTTATGCAAAAATATTCGTACGTTGTAACGCTTTTTAACGAATTAACTGAAAAAGAGTGTTCGGTCCGAAAATTTTCTAAGTCCGAACGACCGGACGCATAGGTCCGTTTTTAAAAATCGTTCTCGGACGGAAATAAACCATTAATCCCGACGTATTTCGTCGAGTTACGTCGATTTATGCAAAAAAATTCATACCTTGTAACGCTTTTTAACGAATAAACTCGAAAAAACTTTTTCGCGCCCGGAATTTTTCTAAGTCCCAACGTACCGGCTCGGAATTTTTCTATGTTCCAACGACCGGTCGTGTCGGTTCGAACGTTTTTATATCCGTCCGCGGACGATATAAACGCTTAATCCCGACGTGTTTCATCGAGTTATAACGATTTATGCAAAAATATTCGTACGTTGTAACACTTTTTAGCGAGTTATTTCGAGTTGAACTTTCGGTACTTTCGTAGCGGTGCGAAAAAATTCTAAGTTCCAACGTCCCGGTCATGTTGGTCCGGAGGATGAAATTTTTTAAAAAAATAAAGTGAAATCGCTACTTTCGACTAGATTTCGTCGAAAGATAACGATTTCACGCAAAATTTGTATACCTTATAACGCTTTTTAGCGAGTTATTTCGAGTTGAACTTTCGGTACTTTCGTAGCGGTGCGAAAAAATTCTAAGTTCCAACGTCCCGGTCATGTTGGTCCGGAGGATGAAATTTTTTAAAAAAATAAAGTGAAATCGCTACTTTCGACTAGATTTCGTCGATACATAACGATTTCACGCAAAATTTGTATACCTTATAACGCTTTTTAGCGAGTTATTTCGAGTTGAACTTTCGGTACTTTCGTAGCGGTGCGAAAAAATTCTAAGTTCCAACGTCCCGGTCATGTTGGTCCGGAGGAGGAAATTTTTTAAAAAAATAAAGTGAAATCGCTACTTTCGACTAGATTTCGTCGATACATAACGATTTCACGCAAAATTTGTATACCTCATAACGCTTTTTAGCGAGTTATTTCGAGTTGAACTTTCGGTACTTTCGTAGCGGTGCGAAAAAATTCTAAGTTCCAACGTCCCGGTCATGTTGGTCCGGAGGATGAAATTTTTTTAAAAAATAAAGTGAAATCGCTACTTTCGACTAGATTTCGTCGAAAGATAACGATTTCACGCAAAATTTGTATACCTTATAACGCTTTTTAGCGAGTTATTTCGAGTTGAACTTTCGGTACTTTCGTAGCGGTGCGAAAAAATTCTAAGTTCCAACGTCCCGGTCATGTTGGTCCGGAGGAGGAAATTTTTTAAAAAAATAAAGTGAAATCGTTACTTTCGACTAGATTTCGTCGATAGATAACGATTTCACGCAAAATTTGTATACCTTATAACGCTTTTTAGCGAGTTATTTCGAGTTGAACTTTCGGTACTTTCGTAGCGGTGCGAAAAAATTCTAAGTTCCAACGTCCCGGTCATGTTGGTCCGGAGGATGAAATTTTTTAAAAAAATAAAGTGAAATCGCTACTTTCGACTAGATTTCGTCGAAAGATAACGATTTCACGCAAAATTTGTATACCTCATAACGCTTTTTAGCGAGTTATTTCGAGTTGAACTTTCGGTACTTTCGTAACGGGGCGAAAAAATTCTAAGTTCCAACGTCC
>NW_022883407.1:0-10000 GCF_011952255.1 Bombus vosnesenskii | reverse complement strand
TGTCTAAAGTCCGGTGTCTTCATTGGTCTCTGTTTCTGTCAGCGTCACGGGTTCTTCTTCTACTTCTTCTTCCTCATCTCCTTCTCCCCCTCTACGCTGTAGGGGAGGTCTCCGTGCCAGCCTTGTACTCCGTCTTGGAGGCCGGTCTATCAGTCCACCCGGCTGTGGTGCTCCTCTCCCTGAGTTTTGTCCGTGTGGCCGGGGTCCCTCTGACTCTCTCGGAATCCCCCTCTTCTTCTCTTCCTTCCTTCGCAGGACACTCCTTGTGAACTGGAGGAAGTGGGGGTATACGTCCTTCGTTATAAACTCCCACTTTTCTTTTGGCCAGTCTAGTTTAAGTTCGCGTATAGCGTTCCGGAGTGTTTGACGGTCTTCTTCGAAGAGAGGACATTCCTCGAGAATGTGGTGGGGGGTTTCCTCGTTGCCGCAATCGCACATGTCCACTTCGCACAGGCCGAACTTCTTGAGTTTGCTATTAAAGTCCCCATGACCGCTGATGAACTGTGTCATATAGTGGTCGGGTCTCACCCAGCGATTCCCAAGCCTGTCCTTGATGCTGTTGAAGTACTCGTAAGTCGTTCTTCCCTTGCTCGTGGTCTGCCAGCGTTCCTGCCACTTCGCTATTGTTTGCGTGGCGATTTCCTTTTCGCTGCTCGCGTGGTCTTGGCCTTTTTTCCATTTGTATTTCCTTGTTCGGGCCTCGATGAGGAGGTCGATCGGGATGACTCCAGCGATCACCTGGAGGGCCTCGGTTGATGTTGTTCTATAGGCCTTTGTCACTCGGAGGAGTGCCATTCTCTGCGATCTTATAAGCCTGCTCCTAGCTTTACCCTTCAGCAGGTCGCTCCAGCCGGCTGCGGCGTATGTGGCTATCGGCTCGTACAGCCCTTTGTACAGGGTACGCATGGCCGCGTGTCCGAGTCCCCACTTTGCCTTGGCCAGTCTCGCGAGGCTGTTGAATAGTTTCTGGCATTTCTCCGCAGTCTCGTGTACATGCCTGTTTATTTTCAGGCCGCTTTCTAAGTACACTCCCAGGTACTTGATCGCTGGTTTCATTCTTACACCTCTGCCATCGATCCTGATGATCGGCGGCCGCTCCGCATCCAGCTTGCCCTTAACAAGTAACATTTCTGTTTTCTCCGCCGACAGCGTGAGTTTCTTTCTGGCGCACCACGTAGCAACGCGCGTGACTATATTCTGCCCCTTCTCTTGGAGTTCGGTCCTCGCGTTCCCTGCGACCAGGATCACTATGTCGTCCGCATACGCGACCGGTTCACACTCTGCCGCGCTTGCCGTAAGTTCGGCCAGCAGGTCGTCGAATACTAGGTTCCAGAAACTTGGACCCAGTACCGACCCCTGCGGGCATCCCTTCGTGACGGGTTTGCTAACCGTGTCGTTTTTCCCCGCGATTCGCACGGCTCTGTCCGAAAAGTAGCTCCTCGTCAGCCTATATAAGTTGGCGGGGCAGTCTCTTCTTTTTAGTTCGTGCAGCACGTTGGGCCACCACACGTTGTCGAACGCTCCTGATATGTCGAGTGCGATTGCGAGTACGTACTTTTCATCGCTCATTCGCTCGACTATCTCGCGGAATTTTGCGATCGCGTCCACCGTGGATCTTCCGGGTCGAAATCCGAACTGCCTGTCCGAGGACAAGGCGTGGTCGTGGAATATGTTTGCCATCCTAGTAGCCATCAGCCTTTCCAGTAACTTGCCCACCATTGATAGTAGGCAAATCGGCCGGTAGGACTTCGGGCTACTCTTATCTCGTTCCGGTCCCTTTGGGATAGTGATGACATTTCCCAATTTCCAAGCCTTTGGGAAGACTCCCCAGGTGAGGCAGCTGTTCATGAGCCTGAGGAGTTCCTGATGGATACCACCCCAGGCACGCTGAATCACTTCGGCCTCGACTAAGTCGGGTCCGGGACATTTCCCCTTCGCTAGTCGTTTTACGGCGCCGCTAAGTTCCTCGTAGCGGAACTCTGGGGTGTCCTCGACATTCGGAGGTGTCGTACTTTCCCGTCTGATCGCTGTCTGCTCCGGCGTGTCCGTTTCTTCCTCGTCGTCAGGTAGCAGGGCGGCCAGCATCGTCTCCGCGGTCGTTCGCCAGTTGGAGGTTTCCCCTTGTGGCGTCCGCAGAGTCGACACCGTTTCTTCCCTTCTCAGCTTGCCCGTAGCTGTTCGGTAAACAATGCCCCAAGGTTCCGCATTGCCCTCCTTCGTTACAAATTCTCTCCAGCTACGTATCTTGGCCTTGGTGATTGCCCTTACGTACTCTTTCCTGATTTCCCTGTACCGCAGCTTCTCCTGCTCCCTCGTTGCGGGATCCCTGGTCCCTTGGTATTTTCTCCTCGCCCGGTAAACTTCCCTCTTTGCTCGTGTGAGCTCAGGCGTCCACCACGGCACCGATCTGTGATACCATTTCTTCCTCGGAATGGCAGCATCGCAGGCTCTTATGAGGACTTCCTGCATCTGCTCGGCCATTCGTTCAACCTCGCTCGGCTGCCGGGGGGTTGTCTCACGGAGTGTCTCCTTCTCCTCCATGATCACTCTTTGGAAAACCTCCCAGTTGGCAAGCCGAGTGTTGTATCTCCTCTCCTGAAGCTGCGGCGGGGTACTTCCTTTGTTAAAGTCAAGGCGCGTCTCCAGTATCCTGTGATCGCTGGAGGTTCCGTCCTCGTGTACTCTCCATTCCTTCACGAGCGGTATTGCTTCCGGAGTCGCCATTGTCAAATCTATGTTCGATCGTCCTCTCGTCGTCTCGAACGTGTATGCTTGTCCCGGTTTGTTGAGGATGTGGAGGTTATACTGTGCAATGATAGCCTCCAGGGCCTCACCTCTGTCGTCGAGGTCCCTGCTGCACCACAGCGGTGATTTGGCGTTGGAGTCCAGGCCGATGATGGCTTTCTTCCCTCTGAGCCTGTTTAGTACTTTATCAAGTTGCTCGAGGCCGACTTCAATATTCTCGGACGGCGGAAAGTACTGGCTGACGAAGTATATGTCCGTCTCTCCATCGCCCACTTGTACACAAGCGCAGTGCGTTGTACATAGTCCGGCGATTTCAAGCGGCGTTAACTCCTTCGATTTGACTCCTACCGCCGCCATTGGCGGGTCGCCCTTCGATCCTCGACAGACGATCGAGATTCCTGTTCCGAGTCCGGGTATTTTCCCGTCGATGCTGTATGGCTCTTGCATTAGCAAGATTTCGTCGCCATCAGCCTCCATCTGCGTCCTGATTTCGTGGGGGACGGTTTTGGATCGCTGCATGTTGTGTTGCAGGATCCTTATACCCCTTCTGCCCCCATGTCCACTTCCATTCTTGTTCGGAACTTTACTCATAAGTGGTACGTGAGATGCTTATTTCCAGCGCTTTTTTGTGCATAGGGCAGTCTACGTTAGAGGCCGCGTGATCGCCTTTTTTCCCTGCCTTCTTGCAGTTGACGCAGCCGGCGTTCTTGTTTTTGTTCGGGCACTCCCTAGTGCTATGTCCGCTTTCTGCGCAGTGTGCGCAGATTGCGTAGCCCAAGCGGCAATATTTTGCCACGTGCCCGTAGCCTTGACACTTGTAGCAACGACTAACGGCTATGTAATCCCGAACCCGACAAGCATTCCACGAGATGAATATCTTGCCGGTTAATAATTTATCTCTTACCTGGGGGGGTACTTCCAGTACCCAGTTGGTGTCCTGGGAGTCCTTGCGGCCTGTTCTGAAGCAGAATTTAATGGCCGCGACGTCTTCGTCCGTTAATCTCTCCTGGTTCTGCTTCCTGATGCAGCTCGTTACTTCCTTGTCCGGCATTTCCCGTGGTACATCGTACAATATTACCCGGGGCAGCCTCTTCTGCGGCGTGCTGGCTTTTAGGCCGGCCTCCTTTAACTTGGCATTCTCCGTGAACGCTTTTAGGCCTTCAGGGTTCGCCGTTTCCACGACTAGCCCGTTTCCGCTGATCTTCTTCACTGCGGTGATCTGGATACCCCTCTTCCGTGGGTTCACCAGCGTGAAGACCGCCTCCCGCGCTTCCTCGCTCGTTTTTATCTCGGATTCCGACGACTCCGGTCGGATTATCACCGCGTTAGTAGGTGGTTTGACAGCGATTTGTCCCACCATACTGTTCTTCATTTTTACTTTGTCCGCGTAGGAGGGTTGCTTTGGCTCCAACCTTGTTTTGACTGCCGTTTCAAGCCGCTTGCTCGTTTGTAGCGTCTTGTTGACGGCACTCAGTATCGCCATTCCTTTCTTCTCCGCGGCGGTGCTCTGGTCCAGCTTCCCGGTGAGGTAGCTATTGTGGAGTAGGAGTTCTTCCACTATACCTCTCATGTCTCGAAAGTACCGCATGATGGTTGCGGTGTGCTCTTTGCTAACCTTCTTGTTTGGGTCCAAACAGAAGGCTGATACGCCCTTTTCTATTTCCCCTGCCTGTGCTCTCAAGTCTGACACAGCGCGGGGTTTGTCTACTGCTGCGGGCGATTGCTGCTGCCTCGCCTCTTCTCCTTTTTCTTTCTCCTCCGTTTTCTTCCTTTTCTCCTGAGGTGGGCTTTTGCCTTCCACCTTTTGTATTTTCAGTGGTTGAAGAACCACTCTTGCTTTCGTAGCTGTTGGGGATTGACCCTTCGTAGCCATTTTTATCTTTTTTCTTTCCTTTTTAGTCTTTTATTCCCGGAGCGTCCCGGCGCTTGCGCTACCGCCGTTTTCGGTAAGTCCAATCCAAATAAAAACTCCGTGGTTCGATCTCACTTGTCTCTAGCCCGTCGCGGCGTAACTTCTTCCACCGTCGGTAACTGGCACTTCTTAGCACGCGGTTCCAAAGTAGCCCGCGCGGCGCGCTGCAGTCGCGCGTCCCAAGATGTCTACCACTCGGCACAAACCTCTGCCACGTTTTTCACCGTCCTCACACGCTTCTGTAAAAGCGATCCACACTGCACTTTATCGCCACTTCCCTTCCAAAGCACTTCCACTTCACTTTTTCGTTATTTTCTCGCACGACCTCTTCGATTTTCCACAAAAACTCGAACACTGAGTACGGAGCGACGTGGACACGTGCACTCAGTATGCCGCCATCTTGTGGACTAGTAGATAGGGACAATTAGTGTGAGCGGATAAGGGCTCGGCTTAGGGCCGACCGCGCCATTCCTGGAGTATAAAACTCATACTGGCTTCGCTAATGGATGTTCGTATTTAATATCCACTTCCTGACGGCCAATGCCCGGGGAACGGCGCGCAGGTGGTCAGCGCGCGACTTGGAAAAACCCTGCCCTCTCCTTTCGGGTCATTGGACAAGTTGAACCTGCCCTTTCGGGCGGCAGCTCGCTTAGCCGGCGCGGCGCGATGCTCGCATCTCGCCGCGCCGTTACCAGCGGGGGCCACGAGGAGGCGGAGCTGCCAGCGTATTGCTCGGTCCCAGCAGGTTGGCTTTCCAGCCGATTATCCCCTGCACCGTCACAGTACTCATTTGCGTGAGTACCGCCTGCGCCGACGGTCGCAGGGAATCTGTCCTGGATCTGGATCTTCCTTGCCTTTCCCTTGTCTTTCTTTTCTTTTGTGCTTTTTTCTTGCATTTGTTCGTTTGTATTACTTCCTCTGTCTAAAGTCCGGTGTCTTCATTGGTCTCTGTTTCTGTCAGCGTCACGGGTTCTTCTTCTACTTCTTCTTCCTCATCTCCTTCTCCCCCTCTACGCTGTAGGGGAGGTCTCCGTGCCAGCCTTGTACTCCGTCTTGGAGGCCGGTCTATCAGTCCACCCGGCTGTGGTGCTCCTCTCCCTGAGTTTTGTCCGTGTGGCCGGGGTCCCTCTGACTCTCTCGGAATCCCCCTCTTCTTCTCTTCCTTCCTTCGCAGGACACTCCTTGTGAACTGGAGGAAGTGGGGGTATACGTCCTTCGTTATAAACTCCCACTTTTCTTTTGGCCAGTCTAGTTTAAGTTCGCGTATAGCGTTCCGGAGTGTTTGACGGTCTTCTTCGAAGAGAGGACATTCCTCGAGAATGTGGTGGGGGGTTTCCTCGTTGCCGCAATCGCACATGTCCACTTCGCACAGGCCGAACTTCTTGAGTTTGCTGTTAAAGTCCCCATGACCGCTGATGAACTGTGTCATATAGTGGTCGGGTCTCACCCAGCGATACCCAAGTCTGTCCTTGATGCTGTTGAAGTACTCGAAGGTCGTTCTTCCCTTGCTCGTGGTCTGCCAGCGTTCCTGCCACTTCTCTATTGTTTGCCTGGCAATTTCCTTTTCGCTGCTCGCGTGGTCTTGGCCTTTTTTCCATTTGTATTTCCTTGTTCGGGCCTCGATGAGGAGGTCGATCGGGATGACTCCAGCGATCACCTGGAGGGCCTCGGTTGATGTTGTTCTGTAGGCCTTTGTCACTCGGAGGAGTGCCATTCTCTGCGATCTTATAAGCCTGCTCCTAGCTTTACCCTTCAGCAGGTCGCTCCAGCCGGCTGCGGCGTATGTGGCTATCGGCTCGTACAGCCCTTTGTACAGGGTACGCATGGCCGCGTGTCCGAGTCCCCACTTTGCCTTGGCCAGTCTCGCGAGGCTGTTGAATAGTTTCTGGCATTTCTCCGCAGTCTCGTGTACATGCCTGTTTATTTTCAGGCCGCTTTCTAAGTACACTCCCAGGTACTTGATCGCTGGTTTCATTCTTACACCTCTGCCATCGATCCTGATGATCGGCGGCCGCTCCGCATCCAGCTTGCCCTTAACAAGTAACATTTCTGTTTTCTCCGCCGACAGCGTGAGTTTCTTTCTGGCGCACCACGTAGCAACGCGCGTGACTATATTCTGCCCCTTCTCTTGGAGTTCGGTCCTCGCGTTCCCTGCGACCAGGATCACTATATCGTCCGCATACGCGACCGGTTCACACTCTGCCGCGCTTGCCGTAAGTTCGGCCAGCAGGTCGTCGAATACTAGGTTCCAGAAACTTGGACCCAGTACCGACCCCTGCGGGCATCCCTTCGTGACGGGTTTGCTAACCGTGTCGTTTTTCCCCGCGATTCGCACGGCTCTGTCCGAAAAGTAGCTCCTCGTCAGCCTATATAAGTTGGCGGGGCAGTCTCTTCTTTTTAGTTCGTGCAGCACGTTGGGCCACCACACGTTGTCGAACGCTCCTGATATGTCGAGTGCGATTGCGAGTACGTACTTTTCATCGCTCATTCGCTCGACTATCTCGCGGAATTTTGCGATCGCGTCCACCGTGGATCTTCCGGGTCGAAATCCGAACTGCCTGTCCGAGGACAAGGCGTGGTCGTGGAATATGTTTGCCATCCTAGTAGCCATCAGCCTTTCCAGTAACTTGCCCACCATTGATAGTAGGCAAATCGGCCGGTAGGACTTCGGGCTACTCTTATCTCGTTCCGGTCCCTTTGGGATAGTGATGACATTTCCCAATTTCCAAGCCTTTGGGAAGACTCCCCAGGTGAGGCAGCTGTTCATGAGCCTGAGGAGTTCCTGATGGATACCACCCCAGGCACGCTGAATCACTTCGGCCTCGACTAAGTCGGGTCCGGGACATTTCCCCTTCGCGAGTCGTTTTACGGCGCCGCTAAGCTCCTCGTAGCGGAACTCTGGGGTGTCCTCGACATTCGGAGGTGTCGTACTTTCCCGTCTGATCGCCGTCTGCTCCGGCGTGTCCGTTTCTTCCTCGTCGTCGGGTAGCAGGGCGGCCAGCATCGCCTCCGCGGTCGTTCGCCAGTTGGAGGTTTCCCCTTGTGGCGTCCGCAGAGTCGACACCGTTTCTTCCCTTCTCAGCTTGCCCGTAGCTGTTCGGTAAACAATGCCCCAGGGTTCCGCATTACCCTCCTTCGTTACAAATTCTCTCCAGCTACGTATCTTGGCCTTGGTGATTGCCCTTACGTACTCTTTCCTGATTTCCCTGTACCGCAGCTTCTCCTGCTCCCTCGTTGCGGGATCCCTGGTCCCTTGGTATTTTCTCCTCGCCCGGTAAACTTCCCTCTTTGCTCGTGTGAGCTCAGGCGTCCACCACGGCACCGATCTGTGATACCATTTCTTCCTCGGAATGGCAGCATCGCAGGCTCTTATGAGGACTTCCTGCATCTGCTCGGCCATTCGTTCAACCTCGCTCGGCTGCCGGGGGGTTGTCTCACGGAGTGTCTCCTTCTCCTCCATGATCACTCTTTGGAAAACCTCCCAGTTGGCAAGCCGAGTGTTGTATCTCCTCTCCTGAAGCTGCGGCGGGGTACTTCCTTTGTTAAAGTCAAGGCGCGTCTCCAGTATCCTGTGGTCGCTGGAGGTTCCGTCCTCGTGTACTCTCCATTCCTTCACAAGCGGTATTGCTTCCGGAGTCGCCATTGTCAAATCTATGTTCGATCGTCCTCTCGTCGTCTCGAACGTGTATGCTTGTCCCGGTTTGTTGAGGATGTGGAGGTTATACTGTGCAATGATAGCCTCCAGGGCCTCACCTCTGTCGTCGAGGTCCCTGCTGCACCACAGCGGTGATTTGGCGTTGGAGTCCAGGCCGATGATGGCTTTCTTCCCTCTGAGCCTGTTTAGTACTTTATCAAGTTGCTCGAGGCCGACTTCAATATTCTCGGACGGCGGAAAGTACTGGCTGACGAAGTATATGTCCGTCTCTCCATCGCCCACTTGTACACAAGCGCAGTGCGTTGTACACAGTCCGGCGATTTCAAGCGGCGTTAACTCCTTCGATTTGACTCCTACCGCCGCCATTGGCGGGTCGCCCTTCGATCCTCGACAGACGATCGAGATTCCTGTTCCGAGTCCGGGTATTTTCCCGTCGATGCTGTATGGCTCTTGCATTAGCAAGATTTCGTCGCCATCAGCCTCCATCTGCGTCCTGATTTCGTGGGGGACGGTTTTGGATCGCTGCATGTTGTGTTGCAGGATCCTTATACCCCTTCTGCCCCCATGTCCACTTCCATTCTTGTTCGGAACTTTATTCATAAGTGGTACGTGAGATACTTATTTCCAGCGCTTTTTTGTGCATAGGGCAGTCTACGTTAGAGGCCGCGTGATCGCCTTTTTTCCCTGCCTTCTTGCAGTTGACGCAGCCGGCGTTCTTGTTTTTGTTCGGGCACTCCCTAGTGCTATGTCCGCTTTCTGCGCAGTGTGCGCAGATCGCGTAGCCCAAGCGGCAATATTTTGCCACGTGCCCGTAGCCTTGACACTTGTAGCAACGACTAACGGCTATGTAATCCCGAACCCGACAAGCATTCCACGAGATGAATATCTTGCCGGTTAATAATTTATCTCTTACCTGGGGGGGTACTTCCAGTACCCAGTTGGTGTCCTGGGAGTCCTTGCGGCCTGTTCTGAAGCAGAATTTAATGGCCGCGACGTCTTCGTCCGTTAATCTCTCCTGGTTCTGCTTCCTGATGCAGCTCGTTACTTCCTTGTCCGGCATTTCCCGTGGTACATCGTACAATATTACCCGGGGCAGCCTCTTCTGCGGCGTGCTGGCTTTTAGGCCGGCCTCCTTTAACTTGGCATTCTCCGTGAACGCTTTTAGGCCTTCAGGGTTCGCCGTTTCCACGACTAGCCCGTTTCCGCTGATCTTCTTCACTGCGGTGATCTGGATACCCCTCTTCCGTGGGTTCACCAGCGTGAAAACCGCCTCCCGCGCTTCCTCGCTCGTTTTTATTTCCGATTCCGACGATTCCGGTCGGATTATCACCGCGTTAGTAGGTGGTTTGACAGCGATTTGTCCCACCATACTGTTCTTCATTTTTACTTTGTCCGCGTAGGAGGGTTGCTTTGGCTCCAACCTTGTTTTGACTGCCGTTTCAAGCCGCTTGCTCGTTTGTAGCGTCTTGTTGACGGCACTCAGTATCGCCATTCCTTTCTTCTCCGCGGCGGTGCTCTGGTCCAGCTTCCCGGTGAGGTAGCTATTGTGGAGTAGGAGTTCTTCCACTATACCTCTCATGTCTCGAAAGTACCGCATGATGGTTGCGGTGTGCTCTTTGCTAACCTTCTTGTTTGGGTCCAAACAGAAGGCTGATACGCCCTTTTCTATTTCCCCTGCCTGTGCTCTC
>NW_022883406.1:0-20639 GCF_011952255.1 Bombus vosnesenskii | reverse complement strand
CGACCTTTCCAGCC
The DNA here is from genome assembly GCF_011952255.1 of Bombus vosnesenskii. Taxonomy (NCBI): domain Eukaryota; kingdom Metazoa; phylum Arthropoda; class Insecta; order Hymenoptera; family Apidae; genus Bombus; species Bombus vosnesenskii. Next base: position 20,625 of record NW_022883406.1, on the reverse strand, counting down.
TGGGCCAGTTTCCTCACTGCACTGGCAGGGCCTCGTATCCATACGGCGCCAAGTCCGTTCCGGGCGGGGCGGATTTCTCCCAGCCGGATGTCCTCCGGCTTGCAGCCGCTCTCCTTGCCAGGGTGTTCTGGATTTCCGCCTTGGTGGCCGCTATGTCTATCAGGGACACCCTTGCCTCCGCGGCTCGGAAGGGGGTCGCCACGCGGACCTCGTTCGGGTCCAGAGCCCGCGTCAGCTGTGCTGCGAGCGCTGCGGCCTTCTCCCTTCCCTGGTCCTCAGGGACCTCTAACATGACACCTCCGGTGATGGTCTTCCGCATCCTCATCGTGTTGATGCCGAGCTCGGCCAGGGAGACACTGTCCTTGGCCGCAGCCAGCACCTCCGCGTAGGATTGACTCGATTTGTCCGTCAGGGTGATTGTTACCGCTGACGTCCGCGGTGCGCGCGGGAGGGGCCCCCTGCCTCCCCCTCTTCGTGTGTTCGCCGATCCACTCTCCGGAGTTTTCCTCTGGCCTTCCGCCCCTGTCTCGGGGATCAGCTTCGCCAGCTGCTTCCTCCCTGCCTCCTTCTTCTTTCCTCTTCTTTTCCTTCCGACGGTCTGCCATTCGGTGTCCGCCATTCGGCCTCCCTTGGGCGCTGGGGCGCTTGGGACTCCAGGCTCCATCCCTCTCGTGTTCGCGACAGGGGCGACCTCCTTTCCTTCTCCTTTTTCTGTTCCCTGCAGTTGTTCCTCCAGTCGGTGCAGCAAGGATCTCATCTCCTCTACTTGCTGCTCGACTGCAGCGAGACGCGCCCTGTAGCTGTTCTCATCCGCGGTGGGGCGCGAGGCCGGCTCTTTTCGGAGTGCCTCTACCTCCGCCTCCAGTGTTGCTATGCGTCCTTGCGTTATAGCGAGTGCGTCGGTGACAGGGTCCGTTCTCCTCACTAACTCTGTCACGCCCGCGGTGATGGTTCTCGCCGCCTCCTTCAGGGTTTTCCCCTGCGTGACCTTGTGGCCGCGGGGCGCCTCGGCAGCTCTGGCCACCTCGGCGGCCCGGCGAATCAGTTCGGCTCCTATGTCCGCCGTTGTGGCTGATCTCATTTCTTCAGCCGGGTCCGCGGGGAGTTCGGGGGATTCGTTGGCCTTCCTCCTCTTCGCTCGGGGTGCTTCTCTGGCGGGGGTTTCCTCCTCCTCTGTTTCTTCCTCAGTCCATATTCCCTCCTTGTCCAGCGTGAAGCGGGAGGGTCCCTCCTTTGGCGGCATCGCCTTCGTCATGCTCCTGGTGCTAACGTGCGGCGGCTCCGCAGCCAGTTCCGTTTCCCTCCGTCCCCTGGCGTTTTCCTCTACCTCCTTCTCTTTCGCCATGGATGCGTCCGTTTCCCCGTTGGGCGGGAAATGTCGCTCGGTCAGCACTTGCCACTCTGCCAGTCGCTGTCACTTTCAAGTGGCCCGCGCAACGCGCTTCGACGCACGCGCCAAAATGGCTGCGTCTGGGTAGTTCCTCGAGTAGCCCGTGTAGCGGCGCTGTTGTCACGCGTCCTAATATGGCTGCTCCACCGTCCTAACCTCACACTTGTTGGTTTGGTTTAACTCCTCCTTGTCCAGGCAGGACTTCTCGTATCCACACCCGTTTTGCGCTCACAGGCACTAGTCCTCCACTTTGGTTGCCTCCCTTGCCCAGGCTCTCCAGTTTTTCGGAGATTTCGATTACGCTCGCAGCTCCGTCCTCTCTACGTCTGCCTCCCATGTATCCCCACCACTTTTTCCCGCGAACGTAGCCTGTGCTCATACTGCGACAGAGTTCGTTTCAGTTGGGCTCAGTCGCTGTTTGTCCGTCGACAGCGTATAGTCGCGTCGGCCTACGATTCCTTTTTTCTTCTTGTTTCTTGCGAACTCTCTCGCAACAGCCGTTCTATACGTACGCCGCCAGTATATCGCGTGATCATCGTTCCCGTTGCTTCCCTTACCCTCTCACGTCCTTCGAAGGAGACCTCCCTTTGATTTTTCCTTGTTTGGAGGGAATTCATCGCCCGGACACATGGACTGCGAAGCACGAGGGTTGATCGAGGCATCAGCGTGATGTATTTTTCAGGTTTCATATTTTCTCTATGATACTTTTTAAGGAGAATTTGGAAGATATACATTTTTAGGAAATAAAGGTTTTTATGGAGTCATCGATAAGTTAGAATTTAATTAACTCCAATTATTTAATATATAATTCCAATTTTCCATTCCAATTTTTTAATATATAAATTTAGTTTCCTCTATGGTGTTAGAGAACATAATGCGGGCATTTTATGATATAACGAATATATTCGTATATATTTTAGTTGATTCATTCGTCAAATTTCCCTAGTAGGCCGGCCTGCAGCTCACATGCAGCACTTAGTAAAAATTTGTTTTGTTAGAGGTTGGCCATTCTTCTTGCTATAAAAATATCGTGAAGTCATATCATATGATAAAGCACCTTCTGAAAGCTAGATGCTCGATAACGAGCCTAATGATTCTGGGTAGTTTGTAATGTCAAGCTTTGAATTGGCGAGATCGCTCTGCTGTCAAACCGCCGTCCAGCGGCGACCACATTCTTTAACCACGTTCAAGGCGTATATCACGCTACAGAAACCATCAAAGGGTTTGCAAGTTAGTTGCCTTTTAGAAGTGGGGCAGTTGGTTGTTACATGTCATCCGTAGTTGCTGGCTGTTCTCGTTAGTCGCCATACATCATAGAGACGACAGTTATAGTCGCCAGTTGTCCTTGCTAATGGTTGCTTGTTGTCGCTAGTTAGTTCTCGTTATCGTTATGTATTCCATCAATCACGTGAAATTTAACGTATGGGATTTTATTCTTCTTTGTTCTTTCTGTAGGGAGATTTTTTAAGACGAGGAAAATATAGAATATTTCAAGACGACGGTAAGTTTTGAATTTAAATAACTATTTTATGATACAACAAAGTGGAAAAACGATTTAATTTTATAAAGTTTAAGGTAATTTTTTAAAAAACTTCGAATTTAAAAGATTCAAATAGATATCTTAAACGTAATTAAACCCTCCATATCGTAAGAAATTAAATGAAATTGCGCAAGAAAGTTAATACATTTAATGTATTATTTTAAACATTTATTTAAAAACATTTATTTAAAAACATTTATTTAAAATTTAAGTGTAGGCGTTGACGCGCGCGCGCCATTCGAAGCATTTGTCAGTTCGTTACATCTGCGGTAAAAGTTGTAACTACGAAGAAGCTTAACACATGGTGCGTCTCAAGACGACAGTAAAAAGTATTAAGAGATTTTTCGAGATTTTTTCTTTTAAGTTTCCAAGTACTTTTTCTATTTAACTTCTTTTTTTTGCATTTTCTCACAATATTCGATAAATAGAGACGAAATATGACAGTTCTTAATTCGGGGATTTATTGGTTCGAAAGTTACTTCAAAAGTGTTTCTGGAGTTCGTGCGGTTAATACTTTTAAACTACTGAGTACGACTTATTCCGTATGGCTGGACAAATCTTTGTTGATACTGTAAGCGTAACTGGTCCGGATATTGTCTTGTGGAGATAGAAAAATACACGAAGTATTGATTGAACTACATATTTTTTAATTCTTTTTTAATTCTTTTAGTTCTTCATATATTGATAATAGAACGATATTCCGCTACTTTGAGCACAATATAGTAATGTTTAAATAAATAATAAAATTTACGCATTTCGTCTTCATGCGTCGATAAGAAAATGAAAAAAAAGTTAAAGAAAGATGATGCGCAGACGCGAAGTTTAGTCAGCAATAATATTTAAAACCTCTAAAATATATTGTACACATTTATTTGCAAATAAGCTCAATGAAATTAAACTGTAACTGTGTTTCCAATAATGTCTTCGATGTATTGCTCGCCATTATGTCGGATTAACAACTCTAAGTGATCGACCTTAATCACTAAATGACGGCCGTGATTCAGTGGTATAGCTTTACATATGACGGACATCGCAGGCGCTTATAAGACGTCTATTGTGAAACGTTTCCAATAGCACCGTTTATGTGATGGTGAAATCTGAATATATATATCGCTGAAATATATATCGCTTATCACTTGAGTCTGACACGATCGTTTTTAAATAGAATCACAATTTTTTATTCCTTACAAAATCAGTCTATAAAGCAATAAATAGATAAATGCAAATAAAATAGATAAATAGATAAATGGTTGTACAAACTTATAAAACAGATATTACAAGTATATCTAAATAAATGATATATTTATAAATTGTAATATTTGATCTAAAGTTTAAATAAATAAAAGAGATACTCGTGACTTACAATAAAAGTATTTTTTTTTTTAATTTTTAAACAAAGCAAAAGTGGATAACAATTTTTCAAAATGTAAAAATCAACACAATGGTTGGTTTCTTTAATTAATCAATAACGTTTAAAGTTAATTAATGTCCAGAGTGGTTTGTACATTTTGTATTTCGCCGTATTTCAACGTTCGATGTGTAAATAGAACTTGATGCCTGAAGTATCGAAAAAATAATTAAATCCGATCGTTCCGTCGAATTTGCAAATTGTATACTCGTGTAAAATCGAGTGCGCTTGTGTATGCTGATACGAAATGTGGTAGTATATTTTTCTTTTTTCGATTATCGTTATCACTTTTTGTGTGGAAAAATTAATTCCGTGAAATGGAAGTGCAATCAATACGGTTTATTACGAAATAATAGCACAACGACGGTACATATTGGTATTGACGTCAGCTTCACAAAATTTCTCGAGTATCGCGGTCGGCTATTTGGGTTAAGAATTCATTTTCAAGGTTCTACAAGCACGAGTATCTTATGGATATGAAATTTTCAGTGTACATTTTAATAACCATATTTCATATTGCATGCTGCGGTCCAAGAAAAATCCGCAGTTAATATTCTGCTAATCCCTGCTGCTTTTAAAGACCATAAGTAAGGTCCGTAAGGTCGTCCGTAAGGCTTAAAAGATTTCGAGTAGATTTGTATTACGTATTTTATCTTCTAATTTTTAAAGAGAGGGTCGTGTTTAATTAATTGAAAATGACGAAACTGTAATGGGACATTATTATCAAATATTAAACGTGGTTCCATTGGATACTATTATGGTCTTTGCGAGATATATATGCATTATACGTTGCTATTAGCAACGCGTAGCGATGAACGATGGAGAGCAGTACCTTCGTTATCTCGTCTCGGTTGTGTACATATCAGTAATGCACAGTACTCGTACTAAATATCTTACAAATTCCATACAGATTTTCAGATTAGTTTCGAATAATACCAACACGACCATGATAGTTACAGTACAGTATTAAATAGTGCCACTATGCATAATACACTCCTAAAATGTTTCTACAAATATATTTATCTGAATATTTTTGTCAGCTACTATATCCTAACCACGATTTATTAAACAATATATAGATTTAAAAAAGAATATATAACGACATTACTTGTTTAGGCTGGATTGGTTTAACTTGTATAGTTTTAATAACTGTGTAAGGTCAAACAAGAACTTATCGTTAGTTTGGCGAGATTTGATTACACGAAGCAACATAATTGCTTTGAAACTCAGGACAGAAAACAATGTCAACCGGTAGACGCGTTTGTCTGGTTAACGTGTAACGCGTGAATAATAGATAGCGACAATCACGCGAACGCTAGTTACCGCTGACTTGGCTTACATTGTAGCATTCAAACTAGAGTATACGAGCTGTAAGCGCTATTGAAAGTTCAAAGGCCGACTAGTGAGCTTCATCCTATCTCATTTTTTAATCAGGCGATGGATCGACGAATCGTATTGATTTCGAGGATTATTATAGTTCTGTGGGGATTTTAAAGCGTGGTTTGTCTAATCTTGTCTCGTTAGCTACAGACTCTTTGGCGAGCAGCCTGAAACTTGATCCAGTTTCGAGAAAATGAAAAATTCGTCTCTTCTCTTTGCTTCCCTGTTCCTTCTTTCCTCCTTTTTCCCTTTTTACATCGCGTTAAGATCCGTTAAATAATATTGACTGCCGTGGACGCTGGCTGAGAAGTGCACTTTATAACTAGCTTTAAAATCACTGACGTCGATGAGGACAAAGGTAAGTTAGAGGGTTATTTATCTGAGCTGGTGTTATTCGACCTGAACTCTGCAGCTTTTCAGAGCTTCTTTCGTTTTTCTTTTAAGAGCAGAGATGTTAACTGGTCTTTTGTTACGTGTAAGAAGTATGTACTAAAGCTTATTTAGCACCAATTGGTTGCTCAAAGTCGAGATATACATACCTATATTATATTAATACGTTACAGAAGATTACGCGTTGGTTAGCTTATGAGAATTTATAGTGTGTCATAGATTACAAAAGCAGAATGACTACTTTTTCATAAACGATATATGTATATGAATTGAAAGTTTAACTATTACGCCACATACTTCTCTCGATAAACGTCGTCGAGTGCATATTGTTAAGGAATATTAGCCATTTGAATTCAATAGTTTCGAAGAAACTAATGCTTCTGTGAAGTTTTTGCAGGCTGTTAATTTTTTATTGAGATACTACAACGTTTGAATAACTTCGATTAGAAATAAAAATCACATTACATTAACGCGTAGAATGTAACGTGACGTAGATAATGTAAATATAAATTATATTACAAGGAAATAATACGGGTAAGTAATGTGAAACATTCTGGTTAAAATTGCATCCTTTGAAGGCTAGGACACACAGTACTTACGAAGTAAATTAAGTAACAAATGGGATACTTAAGAAAATTCATGTTGTCATTGTTTAATAAACATCTTTAGCTAATAGCTTTCTGCAAAAGCTGGTTTAAGTTATGCTAGCTTATTCCTTATTAATTGCAATTATATTGTTCGTATCTCCTAGAGGATTAACAATCCATTTTTATAATGGATAATAAAAGTAAATTCCTATTAGGTTGTCCCAAGTTTCTTTCGTTTTATAAAGAAATGACAGATGCACAACATATTTTGTTTTATGTTATTCTATATTATTTTACATTAAATTGGAAAGAGGTGGATCACACGTAATTCAATAAAATAATATAAAACGAAAAATGTTGTACATCTATTACTTTCTTATAAAACGAAAGAAACTTTTGGAACAACCTAATATTTCTCTACTACGACGCTTTTACAGTGGTAAAATATTTGATAAAAATGTTAAGAAATTCTAATATTGATTTAAGCGTATCGATTTATCTGCTCTTCATATTTAATCAAACAGAAATTGTTAGTTATGATTTCCACTTAAAAGCGGATTGCATATTATGAGGATAAATTATCAAATTCATCTCTAATATAGAGATTAGAGAATCATTCATAGCCGCAATCCTGTTTACCGCTAACATTCCTGGTACTCAATAATTCATTAGGGGACTGCTTTAGCCGCACAGAATACACCTACAAATAATTAATCGCGATTAATATTCCATCGACTTTTGAAAATCCCTCATGTGATCTATTTCATGCGATGAGAACACGTATAAATTGAGATTGCGATCGACCATCCTCAGTCGGATAAATCGAGTGATTCAAATTATAACACAAAAAAAAGTTAAAACTAGTTACATTATCTTTTTCAATTTTTATGTATTATTTGGCGGAAGAAACTTTGGTAATTGGTAAGTAAAGTTCACCTCCTTAATGTTAATGATTTTAATATGTTATTAAGCTCAAGGTTCTAAGGAATTTTCTATATATATGTCGGGTCACGATTCGAATTTTGGGCGCGCGACGACTCTTCATGTGGACTAGCCATCGTTTCACAAAGCCGAGATTTTATTCACACGTGTATACAGGTCTATCACTAAGCTTAACAAATAATAAGTACAACTAATAATAAGTCTAACAAACACTAAGCCTAATGAATAATACGATCTACGAATAATTAAATTAAATAATACTATTAGCAATGTTTGAGTTCAAACGAATCCACGGTCACCGGGATAACTCCTTACTAAGCGAAACTAACTTAGGCGCAAATGCGATCGTCGAAAATGCTCGATGTATCACTCTCCAAGGCAATCGCAAGAATGCCAGCCTCGTGGAGATTTTTCTCCCTGTACGATTGCATTTTGTTTTCTATACCCGTTTGGAAGCATCGAGAAGGTTCCAAACGCCGTTGCTAGGCACACTCGTTGGAAGCATCGAGAAAGTTCCAAACGCCGTTGCGAGGCAGTTTCTGCCTGGAGTTTTGATTACTAATACAATGTATGTCCCATTGCATCGGCACCTCCGAGGCAACATCACACGTGGCTAGGCCCGCTCTCGAGGCCGCATGCCGCCACAACCACATTTCTCGAAAAACACATACAACCACTCCAGACCTCCGTTAGATAAAACATCCATCCCGTGACCGTGGCTACGTTCAGCGACCTATTGTCACCTCGAACCCAATCTCGCTTATTACAAATCTTAAGCTATTACAACTATAATAAAATCTAGGCTAAGGTACTAGAGGATGTTCCCAAGATTTCCAAGGAAAGGCTTCGGCTTTCCTTTCATCTCCGACACGGCCATCCTGACTATCACACGTCCTCGGGTGTACCTTCGTCAACAAAACAAAAGGAAACAGGATTAGTATCATTGTGATTAGCATTCAAAGTGCCAGTTGCATTCTGCGTGCTTTCAGTCGGGTCGTAATGACATGACGGACCATTCTCGATTTCACATCCAAATGGGTCTCATCCTTCGAATCGCACATACTCTCAAAGTTCGTTACATAACCAGCTTCGTAACACGATCGCTATCAACACTAGACCGCCTCCAGCCTCGTGACATTGTCACTGTCGGTACTAGACCAGCCCCAGCTTCGTGACATCGTCGCTGTCGGTACTAGACCAGCTCCAAATCCGTGACATTGTCGCTGTCGGTACTAGACCAGCTCCAACCTCGTGACATTGTCGCTGTCGGTACTAAACCGGCTCCCAGCTTCGTGACATCGTCACTTCCAGTGCCTGACCGCACTGAACTCCATCCCATGGCCGCACCTGGGCTCATATAATTCTACGATCCTCTGGGATCGGGGTACTCACATCGCCATGGTCACTGTCCTCGTCATCACAACAGACATCCAGCTCCGCAGGAATGCAACTATCCGGCATTTTCCTTAACCTGTCATGACTGTACTTGTATGACCTTTTCCCATCCAGTGTTTTCAAGGTATATCGGTCTCCTTCCAGGACCTCCGATATTACAAACGGACCCCTGAATTTTGGATCCAGTTTTGTCTGGTTCCTTTCTTCATTTTGGCGTAGTACCAAATCACCGGGATTAAACCTAACTGCTTTAGCTTTGGTTTTATCGAATCTCTCTTTGTCATACCTAGCACTAGTTTCCATCTCTTTTATTGCCTGTTGTCTTACACTGGAGATATCTATTTCTTTTTCCTCGATGTTATCAGGTAGTAATAAGTCATACGGTCTTGCTGCTCTACCAATCAATAACTCTAAAGGACTCGATTTGGTTACGCGGTTGATGGTGCAATTCAAAGCCAATTGCACCTCCCCGATCGCGTCTTGCCATGAACGCCCGGTCGTTTCTACCGTTGTGAACATATTTTTTAACGTGCTCATAACACGTTCTACTTGCCCATTGGCCCTACTTGCACCGGTCGCGATCAAATGAACTTTGATTTGTTTGCTTGCACAGAATTCTTGAAATTCCCGGCCCGTGAAACATCTACCCTGATCTGCTATTACCCGACAGGGACTACCGAACAAAAACACGGCGGACTTAAGTGCCTTGATAACGCTAAGCGAATCCAATTTGCGTGTGTGATGTAAGTGCACGAATTTCGTAAAGGCATCGATCAAGACGACGACATACTCTTTTGAGTCATTCTTGCCACTCAGCTTGCCCGTTATGTCCATGTGCACCGTATGCCACGGTATGCCGGTCTTAGGTATAGGATGCAGTTCAGCCTGTATTTTACCTGAACTAGCCTTCGAAACTCTACAAGCATGGCAGTTCTCGACAAATTTGCGAACGTACTTCGCCATTCCCTCGAACCAATAATACTCATAGAGCTTCTCGAGCGTTTTATCCCATCCTAAGTGCATAATTGACTGATGCACATGGTTGATGACGGACCATCTAAAACCTCTCGGAACAATGGGTAAGCAAAGGGTTCTGCCCTTTCGTTGTATTTTACGGTAAAGTGTACCGGATCGCAGTTCGTAGGGATTCGCGATATCTTCCGCGAGCTCTTCGTTCTGTAATTTATTAACGATTTCGGAGATTTGCGGATCGCGACGTTGTTCCGCTAATAGCCAATCTTCGGAGATCTCGGCCAGATTAACCTCTTTCTCTGCGACCTTGTCTATCATACGGCGATTCAAGTCTACGGGGTTTCGCGAAAAGAAATCTACGTGGGCCATTCGTTTACCCTCTCGATACATGATGTCAAAATCGAATGTTTGGAAATAAGCCCACCACCTATAAACCCGGTCGTTTAAGTTTACTTTGTTGCTGGAGGCTTTCAAAGAATTACAGTCGGTAACTACTAAGAATTTCCGTCCATGTAAGTAGTGTCGGAAATGCTTGACGGCGCTTACTACTGCTAGTGTCTCCAGTTCGTACGAATGATACCTAGATTCCGCGGGACTGGTCCTTTTACTATAATATTCGATGACTCTGTTTTCCTTTTCGACTTTGTGCATTAAAATAGCTCCATACCCCTCCGAACTAGCGTCGGTATGTAGCTCTATGGGGCGATTGGGATCAAATATCATTAACACCGGCGCGTCGGTCAGAACGGAAATTATCTGTTGTCTTATCTTTTCGTGCCTGTCCGTCCAAGTTATGTGCTTGTTACTAGAAGTGAGTGCGTACAAGGGTTTCATCACTTGTGAAAATTTAGGAATAAATTTTCGGAAGTAAGAGGCCAAACCTATGAACTGCCTAAGCTGTGTGACGGTCGACGGTGCAGGTAAAGAATTCAAAGCTTGTATTTTTCCCGGGTTTGGACGAACTTCTCCGTTACGAATTACATATCCCAAATAAAGTACCGACGTTTTCAGAAAAGAACATTTAGCGAAATTGAAAGAAAATCCGGCGTTTACGAGAGTGTTTAGTACAGTGTGCAACCTTTCTAGAGCTTGATCTATTGAGTCGGCGATTATTAGAACGTCGTCCAAATAAACAACGACATACGAATAAGCGAGGTCGCCTAAGGCCTTGAAAATGGCTCTCTGGAAAACGGCTGGTGCATTTTTCAACCCAAACGGCATCGTCACGTATTCGTATTGACCGTCGGGGGTAACGAACGCAGTATATTCCGTCGAGTTAGGATGAATGGGGATCTGGTGAAATCCGCTAGCCATATCCAGGCTAATGAAGTATCTCGCACTCTGCAATCTCGCGATTTGGTCAGCAATAAGGGGTAAGGGATACCGATCCGCGACCGTATTTTTATTCAGCGCTCGAAAGTCTACACACAATCTGTCTGAGCCGTCCTTCTTCTTCACGAGTATCATAGGGCTCGCGAACGGCGAATTACTAGGTTTTACGATTTGTGCTTTCATTAATTCGTCTATTCTCTCGCGTACTATTCTTCGCTCTTCCTCGCTAAGCCTGTAAGGGCTTCTCTGCACAGTGACGTTGGGATCAATTAGCCGTATTCCCAACTGACCCGTATTGACGCGAGTACGCGGGAAACCCGTAATGAATGATTCTTTAAATTTTTCGAGAACAGAGATTAATCGATCTCTGTCGTTACCGATCACATCAGTGTCAACCTCGTTAATGTTGACCGCATCTTCCGCGACTTTACCACAAGCGTTAACGACCTTTGTTTTACAAATAACGAGGCTATTTTGCGTGATATTTACGTCGAATCCCTGGCTCAAAATCTCGCGACCAATCATGATATCGTATTTTAGGTAATCGTCGGCAAGGACATGAAAAACTATCTCCAATGTAAGACCGTTAATACAAACAGTGGACAAAATCTGAAGTGTACTCTTAATACAAGTATTCCCGATCCCTCGCATCACTACCACATCGGTTATTCTTTTACCCGAAAATTTCGAGGCTAGGGACTCTTTGATTAACGAACACTCGGCCCCAGAATCAAAGTAAAATGGATACGACTCACCCAGATGGCTTAATCTACCAGCCGGAGCTTCCACTACACAGGAGTCGATCCGGCGTTCGTCAATGGAATCGTGGTTTCTTTTCCGCGATGATGGGCAATTAGGCGCGATATGTCCCTCCTCGTGGCATTTGAAGCAGGTCACCTTCGACGATGCGGCTGGTCGTTTTTCCTTCGGGTTTCGTATATCCTGCTCCTTCCCCGTTTGTATTTGCAGGCGACACTCCGTTCTCCTATGTCCGAGAGCACCACAGCGGTAGCACTTAATCCGAGGAACTGATAGCCTGCTTCGTTTAGCTTCAGGTTCCGTTAGTGAATTTCTTGGCGAAAATGTCGGCTGATCGTTGTAAGGGAGAATCCTCATTTCATCATGAAATTGGTCCTCCGTCCTGATATTATTCGCGAGCGTTAGTCGCCGAAAGCGTCGATCTTGTGAACTCAGTATATAAAGGGCGAGGGCATTGATCACTTCGGGCATCGTTAGATCCTGCAACTTCATCTGCAGCATGGAGCGGAGGCGACTACCGTACGCTCCCGGGGATTCAGTCTCCGACGGTCGTTCTCTGGATATCCTTATTAACGCCGAAGCGGCTGTCTCTCTGCCACCAAAACGCGAAAGAAATTGTTCCTTAAACGTTGGCCAGGTAAGCTTTCCACCGCGCACCATTTGTGAAAGCCAATGCGCAGCAGGACCCCTTAGGGCGCGATTTAGAGCGGAAAGTAACGCACTATCTTGCATCGGGTGGTCTTTCAAAATCAAATCAGCATGAGAGCACCACGCGGATGGATCGGCGCCCGCACCTTCGGGGTCAAAACGTGGTAACGTTGCATCCTTAGATTCCGTACTCGGTCTTTGCTCCTCCGGTTTGTGCGCTAGCGTCTGAATTAACTCGCGCATAAGGACCATTTGCTCTTGTAGCACTTTAAACGGTTCTGATCCCACTTCTGATGTCGGGTCACGATTCGAATTTTGGGCGCGCGACGACTCTTCATGTGGACTAGCCATCGTTTCACAAAGCCGAGATTTTATTTACACGTGTATACAGGTCTATCACTAAGCTTAACAAATAATAAGTACAACTAATAATAAGTCTAACAAACACTAAGCCTAATGAATAATACGATCTACGAATAATTAAATTAAATAATACTATTAGCAATGTTTGAGTTCAAACGAATCCACGGTCACCGGGATAACTCCTTACTAAGCGAAACTAACTTAGACGCAAATGCGATCGTCGAAAATGCTCGATGTATCACTCTCCAAGGCAATCGCAAGAATGCCAGCCTCGTGGAGATTTTTCTCCCTGTACGATTGCATTTTGTTTTCTATACCCGTTTGGAAGCATCGAGAAGGTTCCAAACGCCGTTGCTAGGCACACTCGTTGGAAGCATCGAGAAAGTTCCAAACGCCGTTGCTAGGCAGTTTCTGCCTGGAGTTTTGATTACTAATACAATGTATGTCCCATTGCATCGGCACCTCCGAGGCAACATCACACGTGGCTAGGCCCGCTCTCGAGGCCGCATGCCGCCACAACCACATTTCTCGGAAAACACATACAACCACTCCAGACCTCCGTTAGATAAAACATCCATCCCGTGACCGTGGCTACGTTCAGCGACCTATTGTCACCTCGAACCCAATCTCGCTTATTACAAATCTTAAGCAATTACAACTATAATAAAATCTAGGCTAAGGTACTAGAGGATGTTCCCAAGATTTCCAAGGAAAGGCTTCGGCTTTCCTTTCATCTCCGACATATATATACATATACATAACTGTGTGCGTATATGTATAATATACGTATAACAACCAAAGTTCAGCTCTCAAGTGTACGCAAAACTTTTATGTTCATTTTACGCTATACCAGTATGTTTCATGAATTTGTTTGCTAACAGTATCGAAACAAATAACAAGCAGAGGACGAGCTATTCATGAATTGTTTTGCCAGCGTGTACGCTCCCAATATTTTCTATTTGAGAAAACATACTTGTTGCTATTGCAACTACAAATATTTTTACAGTCGACGCTTTTGCCGTGAATCATTGGCTAACATGTAAAATCGAGAAAAAACATGGTTTATTGTGATGGAAATGTGGAAAACCGCAAAACCGATATAGAAGGGAAAATAAAGGAAAGGAAGGTAGATAAGTAGAAGCTTGGGGTCAAGTTTAATTCACTGAAACCGAGCTGCTTGTATTATCACAAAACAAAATTGCCAGTACGTCATTTCCGTACTCTCGTCCTCGCGAAAATGGTTTTGCTTGTTAAGGAAAAACGAAGAGACAGGGAAGAGAGGAAAAAGCAGACGGAGAGCGCTTTTAAAAAGCTGGCGAACCGTGTGTTACCACAACGAGACACGCGATGCTATTTGTCGCTTTAAATTGTGCCGCAACTCGTTTTTGAGATCTTTGCCAGGGGCTCGTTAAAACATGCTGAAAATATATTTCTGGCTTTTCTGGGGTTTAACTGAAATATGACAAATAACGTTGTAAAACATATGTACTTATGACTTACAGAGTAATTGAGTGTAAAAAATATATAGTATACAAAATAGCCAGCGATTGAGGGCTTTAAAAGATCAAAAGGAAAGAAAAGGAAAGAAAAGAAGAAAGATAATATGTTGTGGCAGTCTAAGTCGATCTAAGAAAATAGATAAAGGGAGGGAGGGGCAAAGCTAGTTAATCTGGAAAGAATCCAAGCGTCAATTTCAAGCATTTACAGAGAATCAAGCGGGCTGGTTAAAGTCGTGAGTTGAGCAATTATCCCGCGTTAGGTTCAATCAGGTTAGTCCCACGCGAAATTGATCCAACCATGCGAAAACGAGTGTATTCTGATTTCTGTCGCAGATACTTCTGGCTAGTGCAGTACCTACACGGTGGTTGTTGAAATAGCCGCTTCTCATCTATTTTCCCTAGCGCGGACATCATCCTTTGATCCCTTACGACTAACGAAGTTTTCGAAGATGTACGGCAGTTTGAGATTCTACTTGAAAATGATCATGATTGCGGTCTGTGTGCCGTCTGCTCTTCTTTTTGTCCTTCCGTTAAAGACTGGTAGGTTGATACTGATTAATTATGCGATCGAAACCATATATAATGGCTACAAAAATGCCGCTAATATAATATTCCTTCTTTCTTTTATCTGTCTGCCTCTCAGGTCGTTTTACTAATTACAATAAGTAATTTCGACTTCTTTGCGCTGTCTTTTAACGCATTCGAGACCGAAAGAAATTCATATCAGTCAGTAGGCAAGGGTATAATATACATATTTTATATATAACTTATGTAGTAATGTATGTATCATGTTAATTTCATATTTTTTTGCGTAAACATTCCGTCATTTCCTTCCCGTTGCAGATATTTCGACGTTTAAGCGCTCGTTGAACTCCATTTTACACTGCAAATGCAATGCACTACCGTTTAAGCGTCGTAACAAGCAAAATAGCTCGCAAATCGCGAAGATTTCGTCGATCTTGACGAGAACTAACTGTCATTTCCTTCCCGTTGGCGATACTTCGACGTTTAAGCGCCCGTTGGACTCAGTTTTACACAGCGAATGTAATGCACTACCGTTTAAGCGTCGAAACAAGCAAAATAGCTCGCAAATCGCGAAGATTTCGTCGATTTTGAAGAAAACTAGCCGTCATTTCCTTTCCGTTGGAGATATTTCAACGTTTAAGCGCTCGTTGAACTCCATTTTACACTGCAAATGTAATGCACTACCGTTTAAGCGTCGATACAAGCACAACAGCTCCCAAATCGCGAAGATTTCTTCGATTGTGACGAAAACTGTCATTTCCTTCCCGTTGGAGATACTACGACGTTTGACAGCTCGTTGAACTCCATTTTACACTGCAAATGCAATGCACTACCCTTTAAGCGTCGAAACAAGCAAAATTGCATGCAAATAGCGAAGATTTTGTCGATTTCGATGAAATCTATCCGTCATTTCCTTCCCGTTGGAGTTATTTCGACGTTTGAGCGCACATTGTTCTCCATTTTACACTGCAAATGCAATGCTCTACCGTTTCAGCGTCGATACAAGCGAAATTGGTCGCAAATCGCGATGATTCCGTCGATATTGATGAAATCTAGCAGTCATTTCTTTCCCGTTGGAGATATTTCGACGTTTAAGCGCTCATTGAACTCCATTTTACACTGCAAATGTAATGCACTACCGTTTAAGCGACGAAACAAGCAAAACAGCTCCCAAATCGCGAAGATTTCTTCGATTGTGACGAAAACTAACTGTCATTTCCTTCCCGTTGGAGATATTTCGATGTTTGAGAGCTCGTTGAACTCCATTTTACACGGCAAATGTAATGGACTACCGATTAAGCGCCGAGACAAGCAAAATAGCTCCCAAATCGCGAAGATTTCGTCGATTTTAACGAACACTAACCGTCATTTCCTTTCCGTTGGAGATATTTCGACGCTTAAGCGCTCGTTTAACTCCATTTACACTGCAAATGCAATGCAGTACCGATTAAGCTTCGAGACAAGCAAAATAGCTCGCAAATCGCGAAGATTTCATCGATTTTGGCGGAAACTAACTGACATTTCATTCCCGTTGGAGATATTTCGACGTTTAAGCGCTCGTTGAACTCCATTTTACACTGCAAATGAAATGGACTACCGATTAAGCGCCGAGACAAGCAAAAGAGCTCGCAAATCGCGAAGATTTCGTCGATTTTGACGGAAACTAACTGTCACTTCCTTCCCGTTGGTGACATTTAGACGTTTAAGCGCTCGTTGAACTCCATTTTACACTGCAAATGCAATGCACTACCGTTTAAGCGTCGAAACAAGCAAAATAGCTCCCAAATCGCGAAGATTTTGACGGAAACTAACTGTCATTTTCTTCCCGTTGGAGATATTTCGACGTTTAAGCACTCGTTGAACTCCATTTCACAGTGCTAATGCAATGCACAACCATTTAAGCGTCGAAACAATCAAAATATCTCGCAAATCGCGAAGATTTCGTCGATTTCGAAGAAATATAGCCGTCATTTCCTTCCCGTTGGAGTTATTTCGACGTTTGAGCGCACATTGTTCTCCATTTTACACTGCAAATGCAATGCTCTACCGTTTAAGCGTCGAAACAAGCAAAATAGCTCCCAAATCGCGAAGACTTCGTCGATTTCGATGAAATCTAGCCGTCATTTCCTTCCCGTTGGAGATATTTCGACGTTTAAGCGCTCGTTGGACTCAGTTTTACACACCGAATGTAATGCACTACCGTTTAGGCGTCCACAACAAGCAATATAGCTCGCAAATCGCGAAGATTTCATCGATTTTGAACAAAACTACCCGTCATTTCCTTTCCGCTGGAGATATTTCGACGTTTAAGCGCTCGTTGAACTCCATTTTCCACTGCAAATGCAATGCACTGCCGTTTGAGCGTCGAAACAAGCAATATAGCATGCAAAGCGCGAAGATTTCGTCGATTTTGAGGAAAACTAACAGCCATTTCCTTCCCGTTGGAGATATTTCGACGTTTACGAGCTCGCTGAACTCCATTTTACACTGCAACAGTAATGCTCTACCGTTTACGCGTCGAACCAAGCCCAACAGCTCGCAAATCGTGATGATTCGTCGATTTTGACGGAAACTAGCCATCATTTCCTTCCGTTCGAGACATTTCGACGATTAAGCGCTCGTTGAACTCCATTTTCCACTGCAAATGCAATGCACTGCCGTTTGAGCGTCGAAACAAGCAATATAGCATGCAAAGCGCGAAGATTTCGTCGATTTTGAGGAAAACTAACTGCCATTTCCTTCCCGTTGGAGATATTTCGACGCTTGAGAGCTCGTTGAACTCCATTTTACACGGCAAATGTAATGGACTACCGATTAAGCGCCGAGACAAGCAAAATAGCTCCCAAATCGCGAAGATTTCGTCGATTTTGACGAACACTAACCGTCATTTCCTTTCCGTTGGAGATATTTCGACGCTTAAGCGCTCGTTTAACTCCATTTTACACTGCAAATGCAATGCACTACCGTTTAAGCGTCGAAACAAGCAAAATAGCTCCCAAATCGCGATGACTTTGAGGGAAACTAACTGTCATTTCCTTTCCGCTGTAGATATTTCAACGTTTAAGCGCTCGTTGAACTCCGTTTTACACTGCAAATGCAATGCAGTACCGATTAAGCTTCGAGACAAGCAAAATAGCTTGCAAATCGCGAAGATTTCATCGATTTTGGCGGAAACTAACTGACATTTCATTCCCGTTGGAGATATTTCGACGTTTAAGCGCTCGTTGAACTCCATTTTACACTGCAAATGAAATGGACTACCGATTAAGCGCCGAGACAAGCAAAATAGCTCGCAAATCGCGAAGATTTCGTCGATTTTGACGGAAACTAACTGTCACTTCCTTCCCGTTGGTGACATTTAGACGTTTAAGCGCTCGTTGAACTCCATTTTGCACTGCAAATGCAATGCACTACCGTTTAAGCGTCGAAACAAGCAAAATAGCTCCCAAATCGCGAAGATTTTGACGGAAACTAACTGTCATTTCCTTCCCGTTGGAGATATTTCGACGTTTAAGCACTCGTTGAACTCCATTTCACAGTGCTAATGCAATGCACAACCATTTAAGCGTCGAAACAATCAAAATATCTCGCTAATCGCGAAGATTTCGTCGATTTCGAAGAAATATAGCCGTCATTTCCTTCCCGTTGGAGATATTTCGACGTTTAGGCGCTCGTTGAACTCCATTTTACACTGCAAATGAAATGTTCTACCGTTTAAGAGTGGAACAAGAAAAGTAGCTCGCAAATGGCTATAATTTCGTGGATTTTGACGAAAAGTAGCCGTCATTCCCTCCCCGCTGGAGATATTTCGATGTTTTAGCGCTCGTTTCATTCCATTTTACACTGCAAATGTAATGTTCTACCGTTTCAGCGTCGAAACAAGCAAAATAGCTCGCAAATCGCGATGATTTCGTCGTTTTGACGAAAACTAACCGTCATTTCCTTCCCGTCGGAGACACTTCGACGTTTAAGCGCTTGCTAAACTCCATTTTACACTGTAAATGTTATGCACGACCGATTCAGCGTCGAAAGAAGCAAAAGAGCTCGCAACTCGCGATGATTTCGTAGATTTTGACGAAAAATAGCCGTCATTCCCTTCCCGTTGGAGATATTTTGACGTTTACGAGCTCGTTGAACTCCACTTTACACTGCAAATGCAATGTACTACCGTTTAAGCGTCGAAAGAAGCAAAAGAGCTCGCAAATCGCGATGATTTCGTAGATTTTGACGAAAAATAGCCGTCATTCCCTTCCCGTTGGAGATATTTTGACGTTTACGAGCTCGTTGAACTCCACTTTACACTGCAAATGCAATGTACTACCGTTTAAGCGTCGAAAGAAGCAAAATAGCTAGCAAATCGCGATGATTTCGTCGTTTTGACGGAAACTAACCGTCATTTCCTTCCCGTTGGAGACACTTCGACGTTTAAGCGCTTGCTAAACTCCATTTTACACTGTAAATGTTATGCACGACCGATTCAGCGTCGAAAGAAGCAAAATAGCTCGCAAATCGCGATGATTTCGTAGATTTTGACGAAAAGTAGCCGTCATATCCTTCCCGTTGCAGATATTTCGACGTTTAAGCGCTCGTTGAACTCCATTTTACACTGCAAATGCAATGCACTACCGTTTAAGCGTCGAAACAAGCAGTATAGCTCGCAAATCGCGAAGATTTCGTCGATTTTGACGGAAACTAACTGTCATTTCATTCCCGTTGGTGACATTTAGACGCATAAGCGTTCGTTGAACACCATTTTACACTGCAAATGCAATGCACTACCGATTAAGCGTCGAGACAAGCAAAATAGCTCGCAAATCGCGAAGATTTCGTCGATTTTGACGGAAACTAACTGTCATTTCATTCCCGTTGGTGACATTTAGACGTTTAAGCGCTCGTTAAACTCCATTTTACACTGCAACAGTAATGCTCTACCGTTTACGCGTCGAACCAAGCCCAACAGCTCGCAAATCGTGATGATTCGTCGATTTTGACGGAAACTAGCCGTCATTTCCTTCCGTTCGAGACATTTCGACGTTTAAGCGCTCGTTGAACTCCATTTTCCACTGCAAATGCAATGCACTACCGTTTGAGCGTCGAAACAAGCAATATAGCATGCAAAGCGCGAAGATTTCGTCGATTTTGAGGAAAACTAACTGCCATTTCCTTCCCGTTGGAGATATTTCGACGTTTGAGAGCTCGTTGAACTCCATTTTACACGGCAAATGTAATGGACTACCGTTTCAGCGTCGAAACAAGCAAAATAGCTCCCAAATCGCGAAGATTTCGTCGATTTTAACAAAAACTAACTGTCATTTCCTTCCCGTCGGAGATATTTCGACGTTTAAGCCCTCGTTAAACTCCAATTTACACTGCAAATGCAATGCACTACCGTTCAAGCGTCGAAACAAGCAAAATAGCTCACAAATCGCGAAGATTTCGTCGATTATGATGAAATCTAGCCGTCATTTCCTTCCCGTTGGAGACATTTCGACGTA
>NW_022883405.1:0-12396 GCF_011952255.1 Bombus vosnesenskii | reverse complement strand
AAAGAATGTCTTTCCCGTCCCGATGATGCCACGGAGGAAAACAATAACGGGGTGTGTCTAAGGATACGAGATCATCGGATTCGTCGAGAAAAGCCTTCGTTCAGAAAGTAAGGGAAATTTACGTTGCTGCTAATTGGTCAATCTCCATATCGGTGGTTAGTAAAAGATGCTAGCCGCCCTCGAGGGAAAGTTGCTAGTGGGAGACGCCGCTCGTTGAAAAATATGTCTCCCCTATCTTCCCGTAGTTGGGACTGAGACTGTTTGTCTGTTTGAAGGACTTTAGTTAACTAAACCTTAAGATTTATAACGGGCCCTCGGGCTAGCCGAACATGTGCTGCGGAGACGCATCGACATCTGGCAATCATCTTACTCGAAGAATAGGGTCTGCGTGTGGCGAGCCACGGGACAGAAACCGTTGGAATGTTTACTGTCGCGTGTCGCCACGAATATTTCTTTTAAGGAGAGCTATAGAATTACTCCATACCTTCGTTAGAGAAAGCGTTCATCCCGTGACCGCGGCTACGTTCGGCGACTGACTGTCGCCTCGAGCCCAAGCTCATTATCAACACTCACGAACAATTATAATCGGGTTGAATAACTACAATTGTTAAATTACAGCTATAGTAGATTCTAGGTTACAATGTTGCGGGATTATCCAAAATTCCAAAGTCTCCGGTGTTCTTTCATCTCCGACATATATATATATATATCATACATAAACATTTAAAAGAAAAAATAATAATAAGGAACCTCTGATGGAAATACCTCCGCAAACATTGTTCGAACGTCGATCACCGAAACCTAGGGAAACAACAAGAAAGGGAAAACATCAAAATCGCAAAAACAAACATAAGCGTACCCCCAGCGGACCACCACCCCGTGGGGGATGGCATTATAAATAAGCAAAGCAACGTAGAGCAGCACAATAATTATCATTATCATCCTGGTGAATACTTTTATTACATTATTCTTTGCTCATTATTATTCTGGTAAACATTCTTATTACGCTCATTATTCTTCGCTCATTATTATAGTGATCATTGTTATTACCGTTCATTATTCTTTGTTCATTATTATTGCGATCTTCGTTATTACGGTTTATAATTATTTTGTTCACTCTTTGTTAATTGTATTGTTACTATGTTCGTTATTGCGCTCATTTTTAGAAATTTTGTATAGTATTTTGCGCTCCGGGGTCTTTAGTTTTTCGGTCAAGAAAAGAGAGCCGCGACTAAGTAAAAAGAAAATTTTATCTTTGAACGCGCATTGTAATTGCGGTATTAATCCAGGTAGTAAATTGTTCTGTCCGTATCGAAATAGATAAATAAAGTAGACGTTGATAGTAAACTATATTCGAGTTCAAGTAATAAACCCAGTAAAACCTTCGACGACCAACGGAGCAGCTGAGGTAAATGGCGCCAGACAGCGCCTACTCCTCAAGGTAAGAAAATTAATTTTGAGAATTTCCTTCTTCTCCGATAATTTCGTTGCCCTCGAGAATCGAATTAGAACTTCGTATCATCGGTCTCGTTTTATTTTCGCGGACGCTTTCGAAGATAGAATCATTGTTCAAACTTTAAACAAAAGAGTTGTCCGCTGTGTCGGCTTGTGCGAACGGTGTTTTCAGCTACTGAAACATCCACTGATCTTCGCATTCCTCCTCCCATCGTTGGCAAAATATTGCCCGTCTTTGGGCAAGGCTTGCGAAATCACACAAATCCCGCACAGAAAGGACTATTAAATACATCGTCGGGGTCAATCGAAAATTAAGAGCTATACCGGCATTGCTATTAACCGATATTCTTGCCATCGTTGCATGCGATTATAAGAGAGAAATAGCAGAACAATTTCCCTTCGGAAATTTAACCAAAGGATCGTTGGCTGTGTTGGTTTGTGCAAACGGTGTTTTCGATTATCAAAAACACCCGTCGATCTTCGCATTCCTCCTCCCACTGTTGGTAAAATACTACCCGTCTTTGGGCAAGGCTTGCGAAATCACACGTGTCCCACACAGAGAGGATCGTTAGATTCATCCTCGATTATTAAACTCAAAAGGCAAGAAAATCGTGGTAACAGAATCCATCGTAGTAAATGATTTGAGTTTCGGTTCTAACGGCAAACTACTACAGCGAAATTAAAAGAGAACAAGAAGTCAAACGTAAAAATAAATTTATATAAAACAACGAAAAATCTCACATACCTATCCAATCCAGCAACGCTAAAATATATGTATCCGGCTAATAAAATATATATATAAACGTAATAATCTAAGCAATCCTACATTCGGATAAAAATCCGCTCAACGAGGACAAATATTTATTGTTCACAGCTTTAATCCTCTCCCGTGCCAGTATCCCTGCACATAGCAGGTTAGCCGAAAGTGGAATTCGTTTACCAGTTGCATTAAGCGTCAGTTAACGCTACCCATTAAACGAAAAAATAATAAAAGTAAAATATTTTGAAATAGTCTTTAGACTATTTCCGGTGGCAGCAACTACCGTATTAATTAGAAATCTAAATCAGTATTACATACACAATAATATCATTTCAATTTATCTCCCTTCAGATTAAACTCAAACTCAACAAAAAAAAATTTTCAGTAAAATTTAAATTTAAAATTTGAACGATGCTAATACGAACGAATAAGCTAATACGTAACAATTGCATTTGCAGTGCAAAATGGAGTTCAACGAGCGCTTAAACGTCGAAATATCCCCAACGGGAAGGAAATGACGGCTAGATTTCATCGAAATCAAGGAAATCTTCGCCATTTGTGAGCTATTTTGCTTGTTTCTACGCTTAAGCGGTAGTGCATTGCATTAGCAGTGTAAAATGGTGTTCAACGAGCCCTTAAACGTCGAAATATCCCCAACGGGAAGGAAATGACGGCTAGATTTCATCGAATTCGACGAAATATTCGCGATTTGGGAGCTATTTCGCTTGTTTCGACGCTGAAACGGTAGTGCATTACATTTGCACTGTAAAATGGGGTTCAACGAGCGCTTATACGTCGAAATGTCTCCAACGGGAAGGAAATGACGGCTAGATTTAACCTAATTCGACGAAATCTTCGCGATTTGTGAGCTATTTTGCTTGTTTCGACGCTGCAACGGTAGTGCATTACACTTGTAGTGTAATATGGAGTTCAATTAGCGCTTAAACGTAGAAATATCTCCAACGGGAAGGGAATGACGACTACTTTTCGTCAAAATCCACGAAATCATCGCGATTTGCGACCTGTTTCCCTTTTTTCCACGCTTAAACGTTAGTGCATTACACTTGCAAGTGTATAATGGAGTGAAATGAGCGCTCAAACGTCGAAATATCTTCAGCGGGAAGGAAATGACTGCTGGTTTTCGTCAAAATCTACGAAATCATCGCGATTTGCGACCTGTTTCCCTTTTTTCCACGCTTAAACGTTAGTGCATTACACTTGCAAGTGTATAATGGAGTGAAATGAGCGCTCAAACGTCGAAATATCTTCAGCGGGAAGGAAATGACGGCTAGATTTCATCGAAATCGACGAAGTCTTCGCGATTTGGGAGCTATTTTGCTTGTTTGGTCGCTTAAACGGAGGTACATTGCATGTGCAGTGTAAAATGGAGTTCAACGAGCGCTTAAACGTCGAAATATCGCCAACGGGAAGGAAACGACGGCTAGATTTCGTCAAAACAGACGAAATCTTCGCGATTTGCCAGTTATTTTGCATGTTTCGACGCTGAAACGGTAGTGCACTGCATTAGCAGTGTAAAATGGAGTTCAATTTGCGTTTAATCGTCGAAATGTCTCCAACGGGAAGGAAATGACAGTTAGTTTTCGTCAAAATCGACGAAATCATCGCGATTTGCGAGCTGTTGGGCTTGCTTCGGCGCTGAAACGGTAGTGCATTACACTTGCAGTGTAAAATGGAGTTCAACGAGCGTTTAAACGTAGAAATATCTTCAACGGGAATGACAGTTAGCTTTCGTCATAATTCTCGAAATCGTCGCGATTTGCGAGCTGTTTTGAGACCGTCTCAGCGTCGCATCACACCAAACAGTTCGCAAATCTCGACGATTTCGTCAATTTTGTCGAAAACTAACTTTCATTTCCTTCCCATTGGAGATATTTCGACGTTTGACCGCTCGTTGAATTCCATTTTACACTGCAAATGCAATGCACTAGCGTGTAAGCGTCGAGACAAGCAAAATAGCTCGCAGAACGCGAAGATTTCGTCGATTTTGACGGAAACGAACTGTCATTTCCTTTCTGTTGGAGATATTTCGACGTTTAAGCGCACGTTGAACTCCATTTTACACTGCACATGTAATGCACTACCGTTCAAGCGTCGAAGCGAGCAAAATAGCTCGCAAATCGCGAAGATTTCGTTGATTTGGACGAAAATTAACTGTCATTTCCTTCCCGTTGGAGATATTTCGTCGTTTAAGCGCTCGTTGAACTCCATTTTACACTGCAAATGCAATGCACTACCGTTTAAGCGTCGAAGTAAGCAAAATAGCTCCCAAACCGCGAAGATTTCGTCGATTTTGTCGAAAACTAATTGTCATTTCCTTCCCATTGGAGATATTTCGATGTTTATGCGCTCGTTGTACTCCATTTTACACTGCAAATGTAATGCACTACCGTTTAAGCGTCGAATCAAGCGAAACTGGCAGCAAATCGCGATGATTCCGTCGATTTTGTCGAAAACTAACTGTCGTTTCCCTCCCGTTGGAGATATTTCGACGTTTAAGCGCTCGTTGAACTCAGTTTTACACAGCAAATGTAACGCACTACCGTTTCAGCGTCGAAACATGCAAAATAGCTTCCAAATCGCGAAGACTTCGTCGATTTCGATGAAATCTAGCCGTCATTTCCTTCCCGTTGGAGATATTTCGACGTTTAAGCGCTCGTTGGACTCAGTTTTACACAGCGAATGTAATGCACTACCGTTTAAGCGTCGAAACAAGCAAAATAGCTCGCAAATCGCGAAGATTTCGTCGATTTTGAAGAAAACTAGCCGTCATTTCCTTTCCGTTGGAGATATTTCGACGTTTAAGCGCTCGTTGAACTCCATTTTACACTGCAAATGTAATGCACTACCGTTTAAGCGTCGATACAAGCAAAACAGCTCCCAAATCGCGAAGATTTCTTCGATTGTGACGAAAACTGTCATTTCCTTCCCGTTGGAGATACTACGACGTTTGACAGCTCGTTGAACTCCATTTTACACTGCAAAAGCAATACACTACCGTTTAAGCGTCGAAACTAGCAAAATAGCACGCCAATTGCGAAGATTTCGTCGATTTTGACGAAATCTGGCCGTCATTTCCTTCCCGTTGTAGATCTTTCGACGTTTGAGCGCACATTGTTCTCCATTTTACACTGCAAATGCAATGCTCTACCGTTTCAGCGTCGAAACAAGCGAAATTGGTCGCAAATCGCGATGATTCCGTCGATATTGATGAAATCTAGCCGTCATTTCTTTCCCGTTGGAGATATTTCGACGTTTAAGCGCTCATTGAACTCCATTTTACACTGCAAATGTAATGCACTACCGTTTAAGCGACGAAACGAGCAAAACAGCTCCCAAATCGCGAAGATTTCTTCGATTGTGACGAAAACTAACTGTCATTTCCTTCCCGTTGGAGACATGTCGACGTTTGAGCTCACGTTGAACTCCATTTTACACTGCGAATGCAATGCACTACCGTTTAAGCGTCGAGACAAGCAAAATAGCACGCAAATCGCGAAGATTTCGTCGATTTTGAGGAAAACTAACTGCCATTTCCTTCCCGTTGGAGATATTTCGACGTTTGAGCGCTCGTTGAACTCTATTTTACACGGCAAATGTAATGGACTACCGACTAAGCGTCGAGACAAGCAAAATAGCTCCCAAATCGCGAAGATTTCTTCGATTGTGATGAAATCTAGCCGTCATTTCCTTCCCGTTGGAGACATTTCGACGTATAAGCGCTCGTTTAACTCCATTTTACACTGCAAATGCAATGCACTACCGTTTAAGCGTCGAAACAAGCAATATAGCTCGCAAATCGCGAAGATTTCGTCGATTTTGAGGAAAACTAACTGCCACTTCCTTCCCGTTGGAGATATTGCGACGCTTAAGCGCTCGTTTAACTCCATTTTACAATGCAAATGTAATGTTCTACCGTTTCAGCGTCGAAACAAGCAAAATAGCTCCCAAATCGCGAAGATTTTGACGGAAACTAACTGTCATTTCCTTCCCGTTGGAGATATGTCAACGTTTAAACGCTCGTTAAACTCCATTTTACACTGCAAATGCAATGCACTACCGATTAAGCGTCCAGACAAGCAAAATAGTTCGCAAATCGCGAAGATTTCGTCGATTTTGACGGAAACTAACTATCATTTCCTTCCCGTTGGTGACATTTGGACATTTAAGCGCTCATTTCACTCCATTTTACACTGCCAATGTAATGCTCTACCGTTTAAGCGTCGAAACAAGCAATATAGCTCGCAAATCGCGATGATTTCGTACATTTTGACGAAAAGTAGCCGTCATTCCCTTCCCGTTGGTGATATTTTGACGTTTACGAGCTCGTTGAACTCCATTCTACACTGCAACAGTAATGCTCTACCGTTTACGCGTGGAACCAAGCCCAACAGCTCGCAAATCGTGATGATTCGTCGATTTTGACGAAAACTAGCCGTCATTTCCTTCCGTTGGAGACATTTCGACGTTTAAGCGCTCGTTGAACTCCATTTTCCACTGCGAATGCAATGCACTACCGTTTAAGCGTCGAAACAAGCAATATAGCTCGCAAATCGCGAAGATTTCGTCGATTTCGAAGAAATATAGCCGTCATTTCCTTCCCGTTGGAGATATTTCGACGTTTAAGCGCTCGTTGAACTCCATTTTACACTGCAAATTAAATGTTCTACCGTTTAAGAGTGGAACAAGAAAAATAGCGCGCAAATGGCTATAATTTCGTGGATTTTGACGAAAAGTAGCCGTCATTCCCTCCCCGCTGGAGATATTTCGATGTTTTAGCGCTCGCTTCATTCCATTTTACACTGCAAATGTAATGTTCTACATTTTCAGCGTCGAAACAAGCAACACACCTCGCAAAACGCGAAGATTTTGTCGATTTCGATGAATTCTAGCCGTCATTTCCTTCCCGTTGGAGACACTTCGACGTTTAAGCGCTTGCTAAACTCCACTTATACTGTAAATGTTATGCACGACAGTTTCAGCGTCGATACAAGCAAAATAGCTCGCAAATCGCGATGATTTCGTAGATTTTGACGAAAAGTAGCCGTCATTCCCTTCCCGTTGGAGATATTTTGACGTTTACGAGCTTGTTGAACTCCATTTTACACTGCAACAGTAATGCTCTACCGTTTACGCGTCGAACCAAGCCCAACAGCTCGCAAATCGTGATAATTCGTCGATTTTGACGAAAACTAGCCGTCATTTCCTTCCGTTGGAGACATTTCGACGTTTAAGCGCTCGTTGAACTCCATTTTCCACTGCAGATGTAATGTTCTACCGTTTCAGCGTCGAAACAAGCAAAATAGCTCGCAAATCGCGATGATTTCGTCGTTTCGACGGAAACTAACCGTCATTTCCTTCCCGTTGGAGACACTTCGACGTTTAAGCGCTTGCTAAACTCCATTTTACACTGTAAATGTTATGCACGACCGATTCAGCGTCGAAAGAAGCAAAATAGCTCGCAAATCGCGATGATTTCGTAGATTTTGACGAAAAGTAGCCGTCATTTCCTTCCCGTTGCAGATATTTCGACGTTTAAGCGCTCGTTGAACTCCATTTTACACTGCAAATGCAATGCGCTACCGCTTAAGCGTCGACACAAGCAAAATAGCTCCCAAATCGCGAAGATTTCGTCGATTCTGATGAAAACCAACTGTCATTTCCTTCCAGTTGGAGATATTTCGACGTTTGAGCGTTCGTTGAACACCATTTTACACTGCAAATGCAATGCACTACCGTTTAAGCGTCGAAATACGCAAAATAGCTTGCAAATCGCGAAAATTTCGCCGATTTTGAGGAAAACTAACTGTCATTTCATTCCCGTTGGAGATATTTCGACGTTTAAGCGCTCGTTAAACTCCATTTTACACTGCAAATGCAATGCACTACCGTTTAAGCGTCGAAACAAGCAGTATAGCTCGCAAATCGCGAAGATTTCGTCGATTTTGACGGAATCTAACTGTCATTTCATTCCCGTTGGAGATATTTCGACGTTTAAGCGCTCGTTAAACTCCATTTTACACTGCAAATGCAATGCACTACCGATTAAGCGTCGAAACAAGCAAAATAGCTCGCAAATCACGAAGATTTCGTCGATTTTGACGGAAACTAACTGTCATTTCCTTCCCGTTGGTGACATTTAGACGTTTAAGCGTCGTTGAACACCATTTTACACTGCAAATGCAATGCACTACCGTTTAAGCGTCGAAACAAGCAATATAGCTCGCCAATCGCGAAGATTTCGTCGATTTCGAAGAAATATAGCAATCATTTCCTTCCCGTTGGAGACATTTCGACATTTAAGCGCTCATTTCACTCCATTTTACACTGCCGATGTAATGCTCTACCGTTTAAGCGTCGACACAAGCAAAATAGCTCCCAAATCGCGAAGATTTCGTCGATTCTGATGAAAACTAACTGTCATTTCCTTCCAGTTGGAGATATTTCGACGTTTGAGCGTTCGTTGAGCACCATTTTACACTGTAAATGTTATGCACGACCGATTCAGCGTCGAAAGAAGCAAAATAGCTCGCAAATCGCGATGATTTCGTAGATTTTGACGAAAAGTAGCTGTCATTTCCTTCCCGTTGCAGATATTTCGACGTTTAAGCGCTCGTTGAACTCCATTTTACACTGCAAATGCAATGCGCTACCGCTTAAGCGTCGACACAAGCAAAATAGCTCCCAAATCGCGAAGATTTCGCCGATTTTGAGGAAAACTAACTGCCATTTCCTTCCCGTTGGAGATATTTCGACGTTTGAGCGCTCGTTGAACTCTATTTTGCACTGCAAATGCAATGCACTACCGTTTAAGCGTCGAAACAAGCAGTATAGCTCGCAAATCGCGAAGATTTCGTCGATTTTGACGGAAACTAACTGTCATTTCATTCCCGTTGGTGACATTTAGACGTTTAAGCGTTCGTTGAACACCATTCTACACTGCAAATGCAATGCACTATCGATTAAGGGTCGAGACAAGCAAAATAGCTCGGAAATCGCGAAAATTTCGTCGATTTTGACGGAAACTAACTGTCATTTCATTCCCGTTGGTGACATTTAGACATTTAAGCGTTCGTTGAACACCATTTTACACTGCAAATGCAATGCACTATCGATTAAGCGTCGAGACAAGCAAAATAGCTCGCAAATCGCGATGATTTCGTAGATTTTGACGAAAAGTAGCCGTCATTCCCTTCCCGTTGGAGATATTTTGACGTTTACGAGCTCGTTGAACTCCATTTTACACTGCAACAGTAATGCTCTACCGTTTACGCGTCGAACCAAGCCCAACAGCTCGCAAATCGTGATAATTCGTCGATTTTGACGAAAACTAGCCGTCATTTCCTTCCGTTGGATACATTTCGACGTTAAAGCGCTCGTTGAACTCCATTTTCCACTGCAAATGTAATGTTCTACCGTTTCAGCGTCGAAACAAGCAAAATAGCTCGCAAATCGCGATGATTTCGTCGTTTTGACGGAAACTAACCGTCATTTCCGTCCCGTTGGAGACACTTCGACGTTTAAGCGCTTGCTAAACTCCATTTTACACTGTAAATGTTATGCACGACCGATTCAGCGTCGAAAGAAGCAAAATAGCTCGCAAATCGCGATGATTTCGTAGATTTTGACGAAAAGTAGCCGTCATTTCCTTCCCGTTGGAGATATTTCGAAGTTTGAGCGCTCGTTGAACTCCATTTTACACTGCAAATGCAATGCACTACGGCTTAAGTGTCGAGACAAGCAAAATAACTCGCAAATCGCGAAGATTTTGTCGATTTTGATGAAAACTAATTGCCATTTCCTTCCCGTAGGAGATATTTCGACGTTTGAGCGCTCGTTTCATTCCATTTTACACTGCAAATGTAATGTTCTACCGTTTCAGCGTCCAAAGAAGCAAAATAGCTCGCAAATCGCGATGATTTCGTCGATTTTGACAGAAGTAGCCGTCATTCCCTTCCCGTTGGAGATATTTTGACGTTTACGAGCTGGTTGAACTCCATTTTACACTGCAACAGTAATGCTCTACCGTTTACGCGTCGAACCAAGCCCAACAGCTCGCAAATCGTGATGATTCGTCGATTTTGACGAAAACTAGCCGTCATTTCCTTCCGTTGGAGACATTTCGACGTTTAAGCGCTCGTTGAACTCCATTTTCCACTGCGAATGCAATGCACTACCGTTTAAGCGTCGAAACAAGCAATATAGCTCGCAAATCGCGAAGATTTCGTCGAATTTGACGGAAACTAACTGTTTGCCATTCTGTTGGTATTATTTTAATGCTTAAGCCTGTTGAACACCATCTTACACTGCAAATGCAATGCACTATCGATTAAGCGTCGAGACAAGCAAAATAGCTCGCAAATCGCGAAAATTTCGTCGATTTTGACGGAAACTAACTGTCATTTCATTCCCGTTGGTGACATTTAGACATTTAAGCGTTCGTTGAACACCATTTTACACTGCAAATGCAATGCACTATCGATTAAGCGTCGAGACAAGCAAAATAGCTCGCAAATCGCGATGATTTCGTAGATTTTGACGAAAAGTAGCCGTCATTCCCTTCCCGTTGGAGATATTTTGACGTTTACGAGCTCGTTGAACTCCATTTTACACTGCAACAGTAATGCTCTACCGTTTACGCGTTGAACCAAGCCCAACAGCTCGCAAATCGTGATAATTCGTCGATTTTGACGAAAACTAGCCGTCATTTCCTTCCGTTGGATACATTTCGACGTTAAAGCGCTCGTTGAACTCCATTTTCCACTGCAAATGTAATGTTCTACCGTTTCAGCGTCGAAACAAGCAAAATAGCTCGCAAATCGCGATGATTTCGTCGTTTTGACGGAAACTAACCGTCATTTCCTTCCCGTTGGAGACACTTCGACGTTTAAGCGCTTGCTAAACTCCATTTTACACTGTAAATGTTATGCACGACCGATTCAGCGTCGAAAGAAGCAAAATAGCTCGCAAATCGCGATGATTTCGTAGATTTTGACGAAAAGTAGCCGTCATTTCATTCCCGTTGGAGATATTTCGACGTTTAAGCGCTCGTTAAACTCCATTTTACACTGCAAATGCAATGCACTACCGATTAAGCGTCGAGACAAGCAAAATAGCTCGCAAATCGCGAAGATTTCGTCGATTTTGACGGAAACTAACTGTCATTTCATTCCCGTTGGAGATATTTCGACGTTTAAGCGCTCGTTAAACTCCATTTTACACTGCAAATGCAATGCACTACCGATTAAGCGTCGAAACAAGCAATATAGCTCGCAAATCGCGAAGATTTCGTCGATTTCGAAGAAATATAGCAATCATTTCCTTCCCGTTGGAGACATTTCGACATTTAAGCGCTCATTTCACTCCATTTTACACTGCCAATGTAATGCTCTACCGTTTAAGCGTCGAAACAAGCAATATAGCTCGCAAATCGCGAAGATTTCGTCGATTTTGAGGAAAACTAACTGCCATTTCCTTCCCGTTGGAGATATTTCGACGTTTGAGCGCTCGTTGAACTCTATATTACACTGCAAATGCAACGTTCTACCGTTTAAGAGTGGAACAAGAAAAATAGCTCGCAAATGGCTATAATTTCGTGGATTTTGACGAAAAGTAGCCGTCATTCCCTCCCCGCTGGAGATATTTCGATCTTTTAGCGCTCGCTTCATTCCATTTTACACTGCAAATGTAATGTTCTACATTTTCAGCGTCGAAACAAGCAACACACCTCGCAAAACGCGAAGATTTTGTCGATTTCGATGAATTCTAGCCGTCATTTCCTTCCCGTTGGAGACACTTCGACGTTTAAGCGCTTGCTAAACTCCATTTATACTGTAAATGTTATGCACGACAGTTTCAGCGTCGATACAAGCAAAATAGCTCGCAAATCGCGATGATTTCGTAGATTTTGACGAAAAGTAGCCGTCATTCCCTTCCCGTTGGAGATATTTTGACGTTTACGAGCTTGTTGAACTCCATTTTACACTGCAACAGTAATGCTCTACCGTTTACGCGTCGAACCAAGCCCAACAGCTCGCAAATCGTGATAATTCGTCGATTTTCACGAAAACTAGCCGTCATTTCCTTCCGTTGGAGACATTTCGACGTTTAAGCGCTCGTTGAACTCCATTTTCCACTGCAAATGCAATGCACTACCGCTTAAG